>NW_016808004.1:3014311-3036961 GCF_001698545.2 Rhinopithecus bieti | reverse complement strand
AGGCTGGAGTGCAGTGGCGCGATCTTGGCTCACTGCAAGCTCCGCCTCCCGGGTTCACGCCATTCTCCTGCCTCAGCCTCCCGAGTAGCTGGGACTACTACAGGATGTCTACAGGCGCCCGCCACCACGCCCGGCTAATTTCTTTTTGTATTTTTAGTAGAGATGGGGTTTCACCATGTTAGCCAGGATGGTCTCAATCTCCTGACCTCATGATCCGCCCACCTTGGCCTCCCAGCACTTATTTTTTTAACTTTGTTTTAAGTTCAGGGCTATATGTGCAGGTTTGTTACACAGGTAAACTTGTGTCATGGGGGTTTGTTGTACAGATTATTTCGTCACCCAGGTACTAAGCCAAATACCCAGTACTGATATTTCCTGATTCTCTCCCTCCTCCCATCCTCCACCCTCTAGTAGGCCCCAGTGTCTATTGTTCCCTTCTTTGTGTCCGTAAGTTATCATCATTTAGCTTCCACTTATAAGTGAGAACATGCAGTATTTGGTTTTCTGGTCCCGTGATTTTTTTAGGTTAACAGGCAGAAGGGAGAGAGGTGTTTGCTTGGAGAAAGGATGAGATGACCTGGCGTTGTTGGGTTGAGGGGTGAGGCAGCTTCTGTGATCTGGGTCCCAGAGCAGGGACAGGGTCCAGCCTGTTGTGAAAGCCCAATGCACTGGATGTGTGTCCTCTGTAAGAAGGCAGCACAGCCATGTGCAGTGTCCTTGAGCATGCCCTCTGCCCAGGGCTCTGCCAGCCCAGCCAGTGAAGCTCAGGTTGGGGGACAGGAGGTTGGGGGTCAGGGAGAGATGCTTGGGAAGCAAGGAAGAGAGAAAAGGAAAAGGCACCTAAGAGCTGGGAGGCTGGAGTCGGGCAAGACCTTCATCCTCCAGACTTGTTTCTTCATCTGGAAGGTGGAGATAATAACACTACCTAAATGCAAAGGGTTATTGTGAGAATTCGATCAGTTGTTATTCCAGAAAGTGCTCTGTAACCATTACAAAGGCTAGGCATGAAACCTCCTCTGTAGAGGGCTCCCGGATTGCTCCAAACTCAAAATGCCCCTTTCTTGAGGGTTCCCAGAACCCATGGTCAAGTCTTCCATGGTATCCCTGGCCTGGATGCAAGTAACTGTTTTGCAGCTGTCACCCCCTCCTCCAGCTCCCACTAAAGCACCCTCCCGACCCCAATCCCTCCCAGACTGGGAACTTGTTTATTTATTTATTTATTTATTTTTGAGACAAGGTCTCACTGTGTCACCCAGGCTGGAATGCAGTACAGTGGCAAGATCATGGCTTATCACAGCCTTGTCTCCAGGGCTCAAGCGATCCTCCCACCTCAGGCTCCCAGGTAGCTGGAACCACAGGCATGTGCCAACACACACAGCTAATTTTTTTTTTTTTTTTTTTCCAGAAATGAGGTTTCCCTATGTTGCCCAGGCTGGTCTTGAACTCCTGGGCTCAAACAATCCTCTCACCTCAGCCTCCCAAAGTGTTGGGGTTACAGGCGTGAGTCACAGCACCTGGCCAACTGTGAACTTTCCAAGGCAGATGTGGTAGCTAATTAATCCTTGTACTCATTCAAAACTACAACCTGATAAGACTTGGCAAAATGATACTAAAGTTTATCTTAAAACAACAACAGTAAAAATAGACAGCAATGTTATGAAAACAAAGAGCAGTGGAGGGAAAGATGGGACCAGATATTGAAACAATTTGACAATGGCTATCAGAATTTTTTAAATGTACATACCTTTCATGCCAACAACTCAATTTCTAAGAATCTACACCATAGAAATAATTGCAGTAATTATAAAGATGCAAGGATGTCTACTGCGATCTGTTTCATAACTATAGCAAACAACTGGAAACAACCCAAGGGCCCATCAATAGGGGATGACAAAATAAATTTTGATGCATGATTATAAAATCATACAATGCAATGTTGAGCAGCTGTTAAAAAGAAATGAGTGGGTCTGTATTTGCTGAGGTAGGAAGAATCTCTAAGAGACAGCAACAGTCAGAACAGGAAGTATAGTGTGAGTCCATTTCTTTAAAAACATTCTCCTGCCACTATTGTCACCTTTTTTTTTTTGAGCTGGATTTTCGCTCTTGTTGCCCAGGCTGGAGTGCAATGGCATGATCTTGGCTCACCGCAACCTCCACCTCCCAGGTTCAAGCTATTCTCCTGCCTCAGTCTCCTAAGTACCTGGGATTATAGACATGTGCCAGCACACCCAGATAATTTTGTATTTTTAGTAGAGATGGGGTTTCTCCACTTTGGTTAGGCTAGTCTCAAACTCCCGACCTCAAGTGATCCGCCTGCCTTGGCCTCCCAAAGTGCTGGAATTAATGCGTGAGCCACTGCACATGGCCTTTCTTCACATCTTTATCAGTCAAATTTCCCTTCCTGTCCCCAGATGACAATCTGGCAGATACTGTGCTTTACAATCATTTTAGGATATTAAAAGTCTGGTCCAGCTCAATTTAAAATTCCAATCTACAAATTCAAATCTGCAAAATGCGGCCAGACGCGGTGGCTCACACCTGTAATCCCAGCACTTTGGGAGGCCAAGGTGGGTGGATCACGAGGTCAGGAGTTCGAGACCAGCCTGGCCAACATGGTGAAACCCTATCTCTACTAAAACACAAAATTAGCTGGGCGTGGTGGTGTGTGCTTGTAATCTCAGCTACTGGGGAGGCTGATGCAGGAGAATGGCTTGAACCCAGGAAGAGGAGGTTGCAGTGAGCCAAGATCGCACCACTGCTCTCCAGCCTGNTATTAAAAGTCTGGTCCAGCTCAATTTAAAATTCCAATCTACAAATTCAAATCTGCAAAATGCGGCCAGACGCGGTGGCTCGCACCTGTAATCCCAGCACTTTGGGAGGCCAAGGTGGGTGGATCACGAGGTCAGGAGTTCGAGACCAGCCTGGCCAACATGGTGAAACCCTATCTCTACTAAAAATACAAAAATTAGCTGGGCGTGGTGGTGTGTGCTTGTAATCTCAGCTACTGGGGAGGCTGATGCAGGAGAATGGCTTGAACCCAGGAAGAGGAGGTTGCAGTGAGCCAAGATCGCACCACTGCTCTCCAGCCTGACAAAGCAAGACTCCATCTCAAAAAAAAAAAAAAAAAAAAACTTCAAAATACATACAGCACAGATATATATCATATTGTCATATTTTTCACCACAGCCCTCTGAAGTAGGTACTATGATTATCCTCCACATCTTACAGATGAGGAAATTGTGGTATAGACAGGTGATTTTCCCAAAGTCACACAGATAGTAAATGGCAAAGCCAGGTTCTCTCCCTGTAACCACTGTGTTATATCACCCTAGGCTCACAGGACCTCAAACGAGACTTTTCCTTATCTCAGAATTTCAGCTGGCATACTGTGTATCATTAGCTAAATATACGAGAATTCATTTAGCCATCACCCTAATGATAGACATAGAGATTATTTCCAGTCTTGTGCTATTATAAACAGTGCTGCAATGAACTTTGTGTGTGTGTTTTTGTGCACCTGTACAACTATTTCAGTAATTTAGATTCATAAGAGTGCAATTGCTGGATCAATGGGTAAATTTAAATTTGAATAGGTGTTCCAGATATCTATTGCTATATAACTAACTATCTCAAAATGTAGTGCTCAAAAACAACCATTTTGGCCATGTATGGTGGCTCAAGCCTGTAATCCCAGCACTTCAGGAGGCCAAGGCGGGCAGAACACGAGGTCAGGAGATCAAGACCATCCTGGCCAACATGGTGAAACCCCATATCTACTAAAAATACAAAAATTAGCTGGGTGTGGTGGTGTACACCTGTAATCCCAGCTACTCAGAAGGCTGAGGCAGGAGAATTGCTTGAACCAGGGAGCTGTAGGTTGCAGTGAGCAGAGACTGCACCACTGCACTCCAGCTTGGGCAACAGAGTGAGACTCGGTCTCAAAAAAAAAAACATTTTATATTGTTCATGATTTTGTGGGTCAGGGATTTGGGAAAGGCTCAGCTGATGGTTCATCTGTGATTCTCTTCCAAGGTGGCTTCATCGCTCACATCACTGGGGCCTCAGTGCTCCTTGACTGCTCTTTAAACATGTAGTGTCATATCCTGTAGGGATTCCTCACATGGTTTGGGCTTTTCACAGCATGTGAACATCAGATAATGCAGGTCAGGTAACCAGGCAGTTGGCTTCCAAGAGAGAGGATATGGAACCTGCTGGACAATCTAAGGGATACACTTGCAACTGGGACAGTATCACTTGCTGTATTTTATTGACCAGGGAATTCACAGTCCAACCGAAATTCAAGAAAAGGGGACACAGACCCCAACTCTCCATGGAAGGCACATCAGAGAACTTGTGACCACTTTCACTCTACCATAATAGTTATTTCCAAATTGCCCTCCAAAATATTGGTCAATTTACATTCCCACCAATGATGCACTAGATTGTCTTTCCCCACACCCTCACCAACACCATACATTGTAAAACACTTCAATTCATGCTGATCTAGCAGCTGAAAATGGTACTGTATTTCATTGCTATTTTTTCATGCATTTCTTTAATTATGAGTGAAGGTAAGTATCTTTTCATGTATTCGCTGTTCATTAAATTTTATTTTTTCTTGTGAATTATCTGTCTATATATTTTACCCATTTTGAAATTTGGTTGGACTTTTTATATTGATTTATAAAATGTACATATTAAAAAGAGTAGCCTGTTTTTTTTTTTTTTTTTTTTTTGGTGACAGGGTCTTGCTCTGTTGCCAGGCTGGAGTGCAGTGGCGCGATCTCGGCTCACCGTAACCTCTGCCTCCCGGGTTCAAGCAATTCCCCTGCCTTAGCCTCCTGAGTAGCTTTTATCTGATATTATGTTACAAATAGTTTTCCACAGTGTGTGGCCTTTTGACTTTGTTTTTTGATAGTTTTCTCAGTTTAGGTTTTAAATTTTTACAGGTTCAAATTATCAACCTTTTACTTTAAGATTTCTGGATTTTGTCTGGGCACAGTGGCTCACGCCTGTAATCAAAGCACTTTGGGAGGCCAAGGCGGGTGGATCACGAGGTAAGGAGATCGAGACCATTCTGGCCAACATGGTGAAACCCCGTCTCTACTAAAAATACAAAATTTAGCTGGGTGTGGTGGCGCATGCCTGTAATCCCAGCTACTCAGGAGGCTGAGGCACGAGAATCGCTTAGACCCAGGAGGTGGATGTTGCAGTGAGTGGAGATCACACCACTGTACTCCAACCTGGCGACAGAGCGAGACTCCAGATTTTATGTAGTGTGTTCCCGTTGTTTTTCAGAATTTTCCTGCTAGTCTCGAATGTTTATTTTTCCAGATTAAAATTAATATTATTTTCCAAGGCACCCTCCTCAAATTCTATTGTTTTTATTTAAATCACTTTCAGTTTATAGATCCATTAAAGAAAATGCACAACCTTACAATTGGAGTACAAGGCTGGGCCTTGCATTGTTTTGAGTCTTCACTCCCATAGGACATCGAGTCTTAGTGAGGGGATGATGGTGCCATCTCAGGAAGTCCCCAGCATTCCTGGGCACCTTTGAGGGAAGGAGCCCAAGAGTAAACCAAGGGCAGCCCTGGGGCCAGACAAGCCCCACAATGCTCTGTACCTGGGAACCCAAGGCCTTGTCAGGGAGACTCAGAACACAGCCCCCAACACTACAACTCCTGGACTTTCCATTGCAGGGTGAGTCCAGGACTCCTTGAAGAAAACATTCCTTAGAGGCCCAGGAAAGGCACCAGATGTGCCTTCAAAGAGCTAATTCATGTGGTAGGAGATTTCACATAGTGGTGCCTTGTTGGAGAGACCGAGCAGAGTGATGCATTTGCCAAGGAAAATCCTACTGGTCTCAAAGTCACAGCCTTGGAGCAGGGATCTGCTGTGGGAGCCACAGGAATGGCAGGCTGCTGTGGGCACAGCTCTGCAGGCTCTCTTTCCTTCCCAGCTGGGGCTCTGCTGGCTTCTCTCCAATCCTGGAACCCCAGTCTACAGCATCAACCCACTCCTTCCCCAGGCAGGGGCCCAGTTGGGCACCAAAGGCTTTCCCCAAAGTGCCCAGAGAGATTGAGTAGGCATTTGTTTATTCAATAATTATTGATTGTTAACAATGTGCCAGTCAGTGTTCTAGAAACTTGGGGTACAACAAAAAATAAAAGAGACTGAAATTCTTACCCTCCTGGAGCTAACAGACAATAAAAATAATCATAATAATATGTAAATGTTAGAAGAAAAGTGCCATGGGGAAGAAAAATAGGGCAAGGTAAGAGGACTTGGGAGTTGGGTGTTGGGAGCAGTCACATTTCCCAAGAAAGCAACTGTGCTAGGGAACTTCCATTTGCCCTCCACATCCCCAGGAAAAGCTGACCTGAAGGACTGCATCCTGGCTCTGGCTGGATTCAGCCAATGAGCCTCGCAGGAGAGCTGAGACAGGCAGGGGAGGTGTTTATCCCACTGGCTCCCTCCTTGTGGGTCACAGCTCTGGTCAGGTGGCCCTCTCCCACAGTTTTGTCCTTCCTTCCACCAACCATGTCTTTCCCTCCCCCTCGCCCTTCTGCCAGGCCTGGGAGTAGCAAAGATGCCCCATGCTACTAGACCTGGGCACTGCACTCTCCCTTAGAGATTCCTTACAGCCTGTCCACACCTTTGAAAATAGTCCTGAAATAATGCTAATTTGAGTGCTGAGAAATACAGTGATATTTGAGCAGGCTGGAAGGCAGTAAGGTGGTATGCCATGCAAATGTCTAAGAGAAGAGTGTTCAGGGCAGAGGGAACTGCCAGTGCAAAGGCCTGGAGGTGGGAGGGTGTGCCTGAGCTATTTGAAGAAAAGCAAGAAAGCCAGAGTGGCTGATGCAGAGTGAGGAATGGGGAGAGGAGTAGGAAATAGTATCTAAGAGGTATGTTTTGGGAGGTGGGGGCTTGGCATTTGCTCTTGGTGAAGTTGGGATGGATGAGGGTGCACTGGAAGGCTTTGAACCCAGAAGATCTTTAACACTATCACTCTGGCTGCAGTGTTGAGCACAGACTATGGATCAAGGGTAGAAGCAGGAAGGCTGGTAAGGGGGAGGCTCAAAAGACAGTGGGAAAGGAACCAGAAGAGGCTAGTGCTGTGGAGCTGGAGCCAACAGGGTTGACTGAGGACTTTAGGTGTAGGGGAGAAGAGCAAGGGTGGCTTCAAGTCTTCCCTGCATCTGCCCAGCCTGGCCCTCACATCCTGTCCCTCTGGGTGCTATGTGTACACGTGTCCAGTCCCTGGGGCTGTGCACTCTAGGCCCATCTCCTCTGGCTGGCCTAGAAGTCTGCCAGCTTCTGCCAAGAGGAGTCTTTGACCAAATCAGTTTTCTCTACTTGGGCTCATCTGCCTGAGGTCACTGGTAGGGGTGGGGAAGTGGATTCACCCCCTGGGGTGTAGGGAAAGGAGGCTACGCCTACTCCCCAGAGGCAGTGCAGTAAATTAGGACTGTTCCCATATCAGTGAGATATTTTCTGGGGCACTCCCAGACCTATGTCCTTCAGCCTAGATCCCGTGAGTCAGACAGACCTGAATGTGACCAGCTTCCTCCTCCACCGCTCACTTGGCTGGCTTCCTCTCAGGCTCCAGCCTTCTGTAGGGGCAGCTAAGGCCACAAGTGAAGGGCCTGCTCGGGTGTAGCCCACGCCCCTTCCTCAAGGCCCTCGGCAGCCCTTGCCCCTCCTATTGGATGTGTTCTTTCAGAATCCCAGTTTGAAGGGCCGCCTCCCATGGCATCCTGTGTGGGGCTGGACTCTCACTGCTCCACAACCTGAATTCAGGCTTCTAGCTCCTTCCAGGACAGCTGGGCCTGGCCTCCACTGAGAAAACAGGACCACACCACACAGCAGTCTCCCCCAGCTGACTCCGTGCTGAGCTCTCCACTGGCCTGTCCTCTCGGGTCTGCTGGGGCCGTCCAATACAGAGGGCTCGTTATAAGAGTGGGCTCTGGGGTACAAGTTCTGCCACTCCTTCACTTGCATCTGACCTTGGCCAGTCACCTATCTTCTTCAAGCCTCTCCTTCTGACACTGCGGTGTTCCTTACACATTGGAGGCCCTCATAAATGTTTTCTGAATAAGTCTGCATGCAATATGCTTAACGCAGTGCCTGACCCAGAGAATGTGCTCAGTAAAAGTCAACTATTTAAATTATTCCCATTTACAGATGAAGAAACCGAGACTCAGAAATGTAACTTGTCCAAGGCCTCGGGGCTGGGAAATGGTGGAGCCAGGTTCCCCTGTGCCCTGATCCATCAGTCCACCTCCCCCTGCATACTCCCCATTCTTCTCTGCCTCTGTGAGGCCAGCACAGGTATGTCAGCCTCAGAGGGATGAATGGAGAAGCCAGAAACTTACACTCTGAGAACCCCTGAGGAGACAGGAGGCTCCTATCATCATGGGAGATACAAAGATGAATTAAACAGTTTCAGCCACTCAAAGGGCTGCCAGTCTGGAACTGGGAGCCACGGCGCTGGGAACAGAGTCTATCCCTACAAAGAGGACCCAGCAAGCCTCAAGGGAGGGGCAGCATCTGGATTCCCAGTACACAATTGGCTCGTTGAATCAAAAAGTTCACAAGAAATAGTGACCACACAATATGAATTTTAAAAGACAAATCCAGGTTGCAAATATTTTGTCGCATTGTTATAAGAGTATGAAGTGCCCCCAAAGAATCCATTATTGTGGCACCTAAATGACCTCTCACAGCCAGGTGGATCACAAAAATCTATGTTATACCAAACATCCTAAGCTTGACTTGGGGAAAGAGGATCCCCATTATGCTAGACACACAGATGTCAGCTGCCCCCAGCCTCAGCCTCATGGACATGACACGTCCACACAGACTAATGTCAGCCAAGACAAAGGGTTACCCACTCTTGGGCTACTAGATTACTTGGTGACTTGAGTTAGTGCCCCCCTCCCCTTTACAGCAATGATCCTAACATCAGTGCTGGGCACTGTAAGGTCTGGAGGGGCCTCTGGTATCCCCGGAGAAAAGAGACTGTTTTTGCATGCTTCTTGTCAGCATGAGAGGCAAGGCCTGGTCTAAGTGACGCCGAGGTTGCAGCCAGGACGTCTCTGACAGGGCTGCTGTCCTCAGATGTGAAGGCTTTGCTTCTCAGCCTCTTGCTACAGACCTCCCTCTCACATTAACTCCTGCCAGGACTTTTGGTTTCGGTTTCTGAGAGCAGAAATAAGTTCTACCCTCCCCCTCCTCCTACCCTACTTCCTTCACCCTTCTTTCTCCCACCCTGGTAGGAAATCCACCCCCCTCGTCCCTACCCCCAGTCCCCACCCCCAGTCCCAGTCTGAGAGGGACAAAGAAGAAGAAGAGAGGGATAGAGAAGGGAGGGAGAAAGGGAGTTGCCAGAGACCTCACTCCATCTTTGGGGCTGGGTGATCACTCACAAATCTGCAAATTGTGCCCTGTGCAACTCTAGAGGACCCTCAAGTCACCAAAATTTGCATATTTATTAGCACACTTTTCAGACAGATGGCAGTAAAGTGTCTTCAGAAGGAGCAGTCTGAAGCTCTGGAGTGGGATTAAAGGGCTGAATGCCTTTCCGCTCTGATCTAGAAGCCCCAAAGCACCCCCAGTACTTGAGCTGTAACCCACTTATTCCTCTTTGCTCAACTTCCCAGCTGGGCTAGAACCCCAGCTCAAAAGAGGCTCACCAGTCACCTCTAGGTCCATTTGTGGGGACCCAAGCAAGTCTCCTCCTTTCTAGGCCTCAGTTTCCCCATCTGTAATATGTAAAGAGAACAAAAGGATCTCTAAGGGGCCATCTATATTTAACAGCTGAGTCTGTGCAGAGGGTACTTGAAGGCAGATGATTACATTTGGGTTGCAGTCTCAGGGTCCTTCTGAAGGAAGGAGGTTGTTGGTTGTTCCCTTGACTGACAGCAGGGCTCAGAGAGGATTCTTTTGTTGAAGAATATCAAGAGGGGCTGTGTGACCTGGGGCGGCTCGTCTAACCTCTCTAAACCTGTTACCTCCCCCATGAAATGGAGGTGGTAATATTCACCTTGCAGGTGGCTGTGACGACTGAAGGGAGTACTGTATGCAAAAGTGCTGGCGTGAAGGAGGAGGCAGAGGAGAGTGGCGGCGGGGCACAGCAGCCACTGCCTGAGCTCAGGCTCCAGGGCAGGAAACCCACCTGGCAGGCCACTCCTTCCGCTTGCCTCCCGCAGTGGGCTTCCTCCCCTCTCTCTGCAGGGCCACACCTCTGGGAGGATGCCCAGGGCCTGCAAAGCGCTGAGGGAACCCCAAGGAGCCCACACCCCTTAGCCTGTCATGCCAGGCCCTCCCCTACCTACGCCCCCCGGCCACTCCCCACCCAGCCCCCCGACCTGCTCAACACCCCCAAACAAGCCATGCAGACTTCCCTGCCTTTGCCCAGGCTGCGTCCTTTCCGGGTCACATGCCCTTCCCTCTCCCGCTCCTCAAGACAGCTAAATCCTGCTCATTGTTTAGGGCCCAGCTCAGATGTCACCTTCTGAGGGAAACCTTTCCCTGCCCTTCCAGTAAAGAAAATACTCATTCTTCCTGTTCCCTCCTTCAGTCCCGCACTCACTCCCGTCAGGAGTGCAGCGAGACTCCAGTCCGCCACATCCCCTCGCGGAGCCCCCGGTGCCTTATCTAGAAAATAGAGGTAAATCGTCCCTATTTAGGGGGCAGGACGAGTTCAATGGGACACGTCGGGCATCTAAACACAGCGTGGGGCGCACAGTAGAGCCGGGCGAGTCCAGCCACTCAGCCCCACTGAGAGGGAAGCACGCGCCAGGCCCCTTTTCCAGCCTCCTCTAGTTCCTCCCGGAGGAGCAGCTCACAGCTCATTGGAAGATCAACCAGGATTGACAGGTTCCCAGCCCAGTGGCTGGCCGAGCCCGAGAATGGCTCGGGAGCAGGTGGTCGGCCCCTTCCCCTCTCTGGGGCCTCTACCTGCGGAAGGCAGGGCCGGGGCCCTGGTTTCCACACGCTCCCTGTGTCAGCCTGTGGGGCCGACCGCCCCACTGATGACTCAGGTCTCCTCCCCACCCTTCCCCTTCAGGAAGAGGCCCTGTCATAATCGCAGTTGTACTACATAAAAATAGCTTCGTTTCACAGCGACATGAGCACAGCCTTTTCCACTGAAGGAAGAGGAAGGCAGTTTCCCCCTACGCATCCCCTGGGACCCTCTTCAAAAGCGGATCCTCTGGGGTGGGGTCTTCACACTTCTCAGCAATAGCTTCATCAGCGGCTTCCTCCCCGGCTACGGCGCTGAAGGCTTTTTTTACTGCTTTGCGACCAGCTTCTCACCTTTTCTCATTTGGCCCTCGCCTCAGAGATGCCAGGCAGCTGAGGTTGCTGTACCCATTGTACAGGTGTGGAAACCCAGGCCAGGAGAGGGGAGGTGACAGGTCTGAGGTCACACAGCAAGCTCGCGAGAGCCGAGTTGAGGGTTCCTGACTCCTTCACCGAGTTCCTTCCGCGCCAGCATCGGCCTCCTCCTAGGAAAGTACTGTGGCCACAGCCAGGGCAGCAAGAAAAAGGAGAGGCGAGGAAGGTTGAACGGAGCACAGATGTGAGGGCCAAGACGTTCATGCAACCAACATTTGTCTGGCCGGGTGAGGTGGCTCAGGGCTGTAATCCCAGCACTTTGGGAGACCAAGGCGGGCAGATCACCTGAGGTCAGGAGTTCGAGACCAGTCTGGCCAACATGGTGAAACCCCATCTCTACTAAAAATACAAAACAAATTAGCCGGGCGTGGTGGTGCACGCCTGTAATCCCAGCTACTCGGGATTGGAGCCCAATGACAAATGGTTTCCCTGTCAGGCCTGCTAGACCGAGAGCAGCCTCTCCAGGCCTGAGACTGATGAGTCTCAGCCATGAAGCCCAGCCTAGGGTGTGGGGGCCCTTGCTTCCCACTGAATCCCTGCAGTGAAGTCACTGAGGAGACACCTGCCTGGTCTTGTGGTCTCTGCTCTTCCCCCTCAAACCCACTCTCTGTCATCAAAATGTAAGGCAGGTCAGAGGGCACAAGCTGGAAGCCTCCAAATGGGTATCTCATGGCACTAGGAAGAAAGGCACACTGTGTTCCCAGCTGGGTGCCTGAATGCGTAGGAGTACGGGCAGGTGACTGTGTGTGTGCACATGGTTGTGTACAAATTTGGGGTGTGTGTATCTTAGTCTGCTTTCTGTTATTTGTAACAGAATACCTGAAACTGGGTAATTTATAAAGAAAACGAATTCTTTCTTACAGTGGTGGAGGCTGAGAAGTCCAAGGCTGAAGGGCCGCACCCTGTGAGGTCCTTCTTGGTGATGGGGACTCTGCAGAGTCCTGAGGCCCTGCAGGGCATCACATGATGAGGGGGTTGAGCATCTTAGCTCAGATCTCTCTTCCTCTTATTATAAAGCCAACAGTCCCATTCCCGTGATAACCCATTAATCCATGAACCCATTAATCCATTAATCCATGAATGAATGAATCTGTTCATGAGGGCAGAGTCCTCTGGCCCAATCACCTCTTGAAGGTCCCGATTTTCACTACTGCCATATTGGGGATTAAGTTTCAACATGAGTTTCAGAGGGGACAGATATTTAAACCTTAACTGTGTGTGTGTGTGTGTGTGTGTGTGTGTGTGTGTGTGTGTGTAGCTGCTGTGGTTGTCAATTCAGAGTGAAAAAGCCCTCACTTCCTGTTAAGAATCAATTAGAGCATTTTTTATAGAAGCTGTAGCTCTCCCTGTGAGGATCACAGGAGCCTGGGAGGAGAGGTGGGAAGGCAGAGCAGGAAGAATGTCTTTCCTGAGCAGTGTTGAGAGCAAGGTCAGGACTGCACATCCGAGACTCCAAGTTCATGTCCCACTGTGCTGTCAAATGAACTTCTAAAGGTCTTTTTTTTTTTTTTTTTTTTTGAGATGGAATCTTGCTCTGTCGCCCAGGCTGAAGTGCAGTGACGCGATCTCGGCTCACTGCAACTTCCGCCCCTGCAGGTTTTTAAGCAATTCTCTGCCTCAGCCTCCGGAGTAGCTGGGATTACAGGTGCGTGCCACCATGCCCGGCTAATTTTTTTGTATTTTTAAGTAGAGACGGGGTTTCACCATCTTGGCCAGGCTGTTCTTGAACTCCTGACCTCATGATCCACCCACCTCAGCCTCCCAAAGTGCTGGGATTACAGGCGTGAGCCACCGCGCCCGGCTGCAAAAGTATCTTAAAAATTAGCCAGGTGTGGTGGGGCATGCCTGTAGTTCCAGCTACTTGGGAGGCTGAGGTGAGAGGATTGCTTGAGCCCAGGAGTTCAAGGCTGTAGTGAGCTATGATTGCGCCACTGCACACCAGCCCAGGCAACAGAGAGATCCTGTCTCTAAAATAAATAAATACATAAAATTTAAAAAATAAAATTATTATCATTACTTCGACAATATATTGATCCAAATATAAGTCAGGAAAAAATAAACTAACTCATCAAATTCATGATTTCACAGAAATTATGCCCTGTGACTAGGCTAAGTTTTTTGTTTGTTTTTTATTTATATTATTTTTATTTTTTGAGACAGAGACTTGCTTTGTCACCCAGGCTGAAGTGCAGTGGCATGATCTTGGCTCACTGCAACCTCTGGGTTCAAGCAATTCTCCTGCCTCAACCTCCTAACTAGCTGGAATTACAGGCGCCTGCCACCATGCCTGGCTAATTTTTGTATTTTTAGTAGAGCTGGGGTTTTGCCATGCTAGCCAGGCAGGTCTCGAACTCCTGACCTCAAGTGATCCACCCGCCTTGGCCTCCCAAAGTACTGAGATTATGGGCATGAGACACCACACCTGGCCTGGGTTTTTTTTTTCTTTTTTTTTTTTTTTTTTGAGATGGAGTCTCGTTCTGTCGCCCAGGCTGGAGTGCAGTGGCTGGATCTCAGCTCACTGCAAGCTCCGCCTCCCAGGTTTATGCCATTCTCCTGCCTCAGCCTCCAGAGTAGCTGGGACTACAGGCGCCCGCCACCTCGCCCGGCTAGTTTTTTTTGTATTTTTTAGTAGAGACGGGGTTTCACCGTGTTAGCCAGGATGGTCTCGATCTCCTGACCTCGTGATTTGCCCGTCTCCACCTCCCAAAATTTCTGGGTTTCAAAGTTGTGCCCCCCCCCCCCGCCCTTTTTTTTTTTTTATTTTTTAAATTTTTTTTTTTTTTTTTTTGAGACAGGGTCTTGTTCTGTTACTTAAGCTGGAGTGTAATGGTGCAGTCACAGCTCATGGCAGCCTCAACTTCCCAGGCTCCAGTGATCCTCCTACTTCAGCCTCCCAAGTAGCTAGGACCACAGGTATGCACCACCACACCCAGTTAGTTTTTGTATTTTTGGTAGAGACCAGGTTTTGCCATGTTGCCCAGGTTGGTCTCAAACTCCTGAACTCGAGCAATCTACCCACCTTGGCCTCCCAAAGTGCTGGGATTACAGATGTCAGCTACCATGTCTGGATGCGACTAGGCTAAGTTTTAAAAGGACTTGATTTAAAGGAAAATATTAAATGGATAATAGTTTAAATAGCAAAAATCTGGAAAGTGATGCATGAATGGCTGAAACTTTAGAAACAGTACTGGAAGACCCTTGATCAGCGGCAGTAAATAGTGGCCTCTGGCCACGTTGGTTTGCAAACACAAGGTGATTCCTGAGGTGGCCCCTTCTATCTGGTCCCCCTAGGGCAGAGGTTCCCAAACCCTAGGTCGCAGGGCAGGAGGTGAGCGTCCAGCTAGCGATCACTGTCGCCTGAGCTCCACCTCCTCTCAAATCAGCAACTGCCTTAGATAATCATAGGAGAGAGAACCCTATTGTGAACTCTGCTTGTGAGGGATCTAGGTTGTGCACTCCTTATGAGAATCGAACACCTGATGAAACTGTCCCCCACCCCCGATCCCCAGGTCCATGGAAAAGTGTTTTCCACAAACCTGGTCCCTGGTGCCAAAAAGGTTGGGGACCACTGGCTCTAGGGGTCTTGCAGCTCTGGGCCCTGGTGTGTGTGGTGTGTGTGTGTGTGTGTGTGTGTGTGTGTGTGTGAAGGAGGAAAGGCAGGCCTCAGAAGTGTGAGCTGCAGCCCCTGGAGTCAGCTCTGAGGAGGTCTTGAAGCTCCCCCACTTGACCTGTGTGGGTGCCCTTCCTCTCTCAGTTTTCACTCCTTGTTTTAGGTCCCGGCTCCTATTCTCCTCTCTCCGGCTCAGTTTCAGCCTTGCTCATTGTCTGAGGAGCCATTTGACAGGAGGGAGACTCTGGGGCTCTCTGAGGAGGCAGCTGTACTCTGGGGCCCTCCCTCCTGGGCCTCCAGGCCTGGCCAAGGGGGCCAGTTCCATGCAGCTGAGCATCAGGCCTGGCAGTCGGCGAGCTTCTTGGGCCCAAGGGACTGAAAGAGGTCACAAATCCCTGCCAAGGCTCTTGCCAGCTGACCCTGCGGTCTGGGGTCAGCTCCAGAAGAGGAGGCCATCATAGAGGTCGAGTACACACACTCTAAGGCCTGACACAAAAGGGCCTGTGGGGCAGTGTCTTCCCTCTCAGGAGGAAGCCCTGTGGTGGGGGAAGGGTTTGGAAGGGGTTCCATCTACCTGCAGCCCCCTTACTACAGTAGCCCTTGGCGCAGCCCAGCCCACCTTAATTACTCATGGCCCATTCACTCACTCAGTAGGATTTGGATCCTGAATAATCATGATCATATATATAGATAAGCTTTTTTGCTGTTTTGAGACAGGGTCTTGCTCTGTCACCCAGGCTGGGGTGTAGTTGGTGCAATCACAGGTCACTGTGGCCTCAACCTCCTGGGCTCAAGCAATCCTCCTACCTCAACCTCCTGAGTAGCTGGGACTATAGGCATGCACCACCGCACCTGGCTAATTTTTTTACTTTTTGTAGAGATGGAGTTGCCTAGGCCAGTTTCAAACTCCCGGGCTCAAGCAATCCTCCCGCCTTGGCCTCTCAAACTGTTGGGATTACAGGTGTGAACCACCACATGTGGCCTAATAAACATTTTTGAGGTGTTTGTTCCCATACCTCTGTGCTGAGTGCTCTTCACAGAGGATTTTATCTAATCTTCACAATAGCACTTGGGGTGCGTCCTATTATTATCCCCACTTAACAGATGATAAAGTGAGTCTCAAAGAAGTGGAACCATCTTGCTTAAGGCCAGATGTAGGGCATGGGGGAGCCAGAATTTAATCCCAGCAGTGTTTGATTCTGAACCTGTGCTATTTCTCCCATCCACGTGAAGGGAAGGGGGAGTTCACCACTGGAAAAGAAAGTCGGTCATTTGACCTAGACTTGATCCCCAATTTACATAGAAATAGTTATTTCTGGCTGGGCGTGATGGCTCTTGCCTGTAATCCCAACACTTTGGGAGGCCAAGGCGGGCGGATCACGAGGTCAGGAGATTGAGACCATCCTGGCCAACATGGTGAAGCCAGGCATGGTGGCGCACACCTGTAGTCCCAGCTACTGGGGAGGCTGAGGCAGGGGAATTGCTTGAAACTGGGGGGTGGAGGTTGCAGTGAGCTGAGATCACACCACTGCACTCCAGCCTGGCAACAGAGCAAGACTCTGTCTCAAAAAAAAAAAGAAAAGAAAAAGAAAAAAAGAAATAGTTATTTATATTTACACGGCTTAGCCTACTCCGAAAAGCTATACTTGAAGGATTATCAGTCACCTATACCTGAGTGTGAGTGAGTTTTTGATCCTTGTGACCTTGTACCACAAATACTTTCCCATTTACCATCTCATTTAGTGCCTGCCAACTAAGAGCAACTATCATTGTCCCCATTTTACAGCTGGGGAGACTGAGACTCAGGCAGGTGTGGCAATGGGTCCTCAGCCACATCGGTGGGCAGTGCCCTGGCCAGCATCCTGACCAGCTCCACTTTGGGTCGGCCACTCTGTCCTTAACACCAGCTTCTTTCTCATGGCCTTTCTCCCAGAGCACATCTCCATAGGAGGGAGGGGAGCCAGCAGGAGGACCCAAGGTCCCGGGAGAAGTGGCTGAAAGAGAGAAGAGAGGCTATATGGACATACCGCCTGGAGTCCTGATTTCAAACCATGAGTCCTTGTCGGACTTCCAGATCTGCACACAGGAATGTAGGGTCCACCCTTCGTAAGAACAAGACAGCTGTCTTGTGTCCTCTCCCCCAGCCCTCTACCGCCAGCCTTTTTTCTGGCCAAAAGACCCTTGGCCAGAATAGTCCTTTAACCATTCCTCTTACGACATTGTCTAATTATGATGATTAGACATAAGTATGAAGAAAAACATGCAGTTTTTTTTTTTTTTTTTTTGAGACGAAGTCTTGTTCTTGCCCCCAGGCTAGAGTGCAATGGCACAATCTCAGCTCACTGCAACCTCCGCCTCCTGGGTTCAAGCGATTCTCCTGCCTCAGCTTCCCGAGTAGCTGGGATTACAGGCGCCTGCCACCATGCCCATCTAATTTTTGTATTTTTAGTAGAGAAAGGGTTTCACCATGTTGGCCCAGCTGGTCTCAAACTCCTGACCTCGTGATCCACCCACCTCAGCCTCCCAAAGTGCTGGGATTACAGGAGTGAGGCACCGCGCCCAGCCAACATGCAGCTTTTAAGTTAAACAATGTATATGCCTTTTGTGGGGGAAGACTTTTCAACTGAGGAGCTGTGGATTGCTCACTGTCCAGGGATGTCACTGAGTTGAATTTTATGCAATTAAGTGAAATAATCAGATCGGCACTCAACTTTCTGATGTGACTGGAAAATGGTCTCTGAAAAATCAGAATCTTTTTTTTATTATTTTTGAGACAGAGCCTTGCTCTGTCACACCCAGGCTGAAGTCCAGTGGCGCAATCTTGGCTCACTGCAACCTCCACCTCCCAGGTTCAAGAAATTCTTCTGCCTCAGCCTCCCGAGTAGTTGGGACTACAGGTACGTGCACCACAATGCTCGGCTAATTTTTGTATTTTTAGTAGAAACGGGGTTTCACCATGTTGGCCAGGTTGGTCTCGAACTCCGACCTCAGGTGATCCACCCACCTTAGCCTCCCAAAGTGCTGGGATTACAGGCGTGAGCCACTGTGCCCGGCCTTTTTCCTTTGAGGCAGGGTCTCACTCTGTCACCCAGCAGGCTGGAGTGCAGTGGCACAATCATGGCCCACTGCAGCCTCAACCTCTTGGGCTCAAGGCAATCCTCTAACCCCAGTCTCCTGAGTAGCTGGGACTACAAGTGCATACCACTATGCCTGGCTAATTTTTTATAATTTTTGGAGAGATGAGGTTTTGCTATGTTGCCCAGGCTGGTCTCAAACTCCTGGGCTAAAGTGATCCACCTGCCTTGGCATCCCAAAGTGCCGGGATTATAGGAGTGAGCCACAGGACCCAGCCAGAATCCATTTTTTAAACGTGGGTATGTCCCAAAATACTGCAGGGAAGACCTGGATCAGGGGTTCTTAACCTCTTTTGTGTGTGCCATGGCCTCCTTTGTCATTTGGTAAAAACTTGCAGACCCCCTTCTCAGAATAATGTTCTGAAATGCACAAAATAAGCTAGCATAGGCTTACAAAGAAAACCAGTTGTATTAAAATGTAGTCATCAAACAATTTTAAAAATATATTTTGACATAGTACTAGATAGTGCTTCCTAATTAATGCATGAAAGATCAAGAGCTAACAATAGGTCCAAGAACTGCTATAATTTTGAAATAGTGATGAGTGTAAACCATATTTTGAAATATCTTTATATGATTTGAAAATATCTGTAATTGCTAGTGACATCATCACGAGTCCTGCTAATATGGCTGTGGTTTGTTGCCTACATTCATCATTGAAGAGAATGCTAAAATTCAGGTAGAAATTAGTGAAAATAAAGATATATTTTTTTCTCTTCGAAATTTTTAGACTCCTTGAACTCTATCCTTTGATCTTTAGGGTTCCCTTAGATGCCAGATTAAGAACCCTTGGTCTAGTTCTATCTTTTATTTTATAGCATGTATATGTAACTATATCCAACAATTACAACAAATACAACAATCCAAATGTATCCAGATTTTGTGGTTTTCAAAATCTGATTAAATTTACCAACAAATAAAGTGCCTGGCAGGTAGTAGGTCTCGATAAAGGGGTGTCTCTGTGCCCAGGGCCTGGGACTCCTGCTTGTAGTTATGTTGCTCATTCTTCTAGGGATGCCCACAGCCTGCTTGGCACTGGGCCAGGCCTTTCCCCACTGTTAACAGCTTTTATGCCCTGATGCCACACTGCTGCCACTTGGCAGGTGAGAAATAACATTAGGTTTGAGGATATTTTGACTGCCCTCAATCCTGGGAGGAAGGTGGCTTCACAGCCCAGCCTTGAAGAGCCTCAGGCTCTTTCCCCTAGGGCCCCAAGCTGCCTGCATCCTGGGAATCCCCTGGAAGCCCTTTGCGCCTGCTTCCCCTCTTGACTCATCTGAGGTCGCATGAGGAGCAGTCATGAGCCGCGTAACAAGGTCAGTGCTGACAGGCTCACAAGATAACCTGAGCGCCTCCCAGGAGAGCTGGCAGGTCCTCAGAGAGGAAAGAGCAGATAGATCCTAGAGGAGAAGTCCACTCCAGCCCCTCAGGCTTCAGGACAGGGCCCCAACAGAACTCAGGCCCTGGCTCCAGGAGTTCATCCTCCACCTCTCCCTGCTGCCAGGCTACCCTTTCCCCTGCCCAGATCCTCGATTCCCTGGGGACTCCTGCTCCCCTCTAGCCAAGCTCTGCCATCCACCTCCTTCTTTAGAACCTTTTCCCCTCATCCGTCTGCCTTCCTATCAAAGTCTGCCTGTTCTGTGTCCCATCAGCATCTGCTCCCAAGGCAACCCCCAGTTATCAGGGGTGCATGCAATGTGGAGCAGAAAGACCTGTATTCAAGTGTGGGCTCTGATTGGCTATGGAATTCCTCTGCCTCTCAGGGCCTCACTCAGTGTCCTCATCTATTCCATGGACACATTTAAATTGCTGCCCTAACTTTCACAGCTGTTATGAGGAGCAAACCCATTTCTCGCTGTGAAATCACTTTATAAACTGTAAAGCACTTTCATAGCTGTGATTTGGGACTCACGGCTGGCCAAGTTGTTTGGTGTTTCACAATTATCAAGATCCCTCTGGGGAAATGATACAAAGAAATGGTTTTAGTGGTGGGGTTTCCGGCAGATAGAGAGATCCGTATAGCCAGAGGGCCCTGCCACATATTCCTACCTCCTCCCCTGAACCACATCCCAAGATGTGGCCTTACAGGCAGAGTTTTGTCTTGAATATGCTGAGAGTTTGAAGTGACCCCTCTGAACCCAACACAGGAAATTGACTGGGGAAGTGTTGGGGTTCATGCAGACTTGCTTCTGCTTTAGATGTGATTCACCCAGTTTGTCTTCGCAACAATTGTGGAGCCAGTCAAGAGAACGGTAGGAGGATGAAACATCTGTTTCTGAGGAAGAAAGCCAGGAAGATACCCCACTGCAAGGCAGAGCCTGTGGCCCACAGGGGGGCATTTTCTTTTTTTTGTTGTTTTTTTTTTTGAGACAGGGTCTCACTCTGTCACCCAGGCTGGAGTGCAGTGGCATGATCTCAGCTCACTGCAACCTCCGCCTCCTGGGTTCAAGCAACTCTCGTGCCTGAGCCTCCTGAGTAACTGGGATTACAGTCATGTGCCACCACGCCCAGCTCATATTTTTTGTATTTTTAGTAGAGATGGGGTTTCACCATGTTGGCCAGGCTGTTCTCAAATTCCTGACCTCAAGTAATCCACCCATCTCGGCCTCCCAAAGTGCTGGGATTACAGGCGTGAGCCACCGCGCCCGGACACGGGAAGGCATTTTTAAATGGTTGCTTGGCTTGGGAGCCTGGAGTGTGACCTGCTACAATCCTGCAGGGTTTAGCACCAGAAGGCTTGGAGTCCACACCCTGTTCTGCCACATCCAAGCTGTGTGCCCATGGGAGGTCACTGGCCGTCTGTGGGCCTAGGTTTTCTGTCTGTTACAGCTCTGCAGTAATTCCCAACTCAACAGGGTCTTATGAGGATTCACGGGCTTACAAGACACAGAAATGCCTACATTTATGTTGGGGAGTAAAGTGCCCAGCTGTGGCACTGCCACCCAGCCCAGCACGTATCTAGGTCTCCGGGGTGTCTGTCTCCCCACTGGGCTGACTCTTGCAGAAGAGAGTCACATGTTGAGACCTGTGGGTGTTCACTCTGCACAGTGGCTAAACGAAGGGAGGGAGGGCAGTGCACCCGCAATCATCATTCCAGAACTCACGCTGTGTCAGGGCCAGATGCCTGGTAAGTTCCCTTTCTTCCTGTGAGGCTATGATAGTGTGTCTACGTTTGTGATGTTTTCAGATATTTCACTTAGTTTTCCCCTGTGGGTGTCACAGAACATTCCGGCCCTGGCCAGCAGTTGCCCCAATGTCTGGGAGGGTTTCATCAGTGTCCTTTGTCCTTCTTTGGTGCCAATTTGGTTCAAATCCCAGCTCCGAAATGCACTAGCTATAAGCTTGGGCAAGTCACTCAACCACTCTAGTTAGATGTATGTTCAGCTTGACATGAACATGTCAAATTGTTTTTTAAAGTAGTTGTGCCAATTTTTACTCCCAACAACTGAGCAAAAGAGAGTTCATGGTCCATATCCTTTGTCCCCTTTGTACTGTCAAAGTGTTTAACTTTTTTTTTTTTGAGACAGATTTTTGCTCTTCTCACCCAGGCTAGAGTGCAATAGCACGATGTCAACCCACTGCAACCTCTCCCTCCCGGCTTCAAGCAATTCTCCCACCTCAGCCTCCCGAGTAGCTGGGATTACAGGTGCACACCACCACACCCGGCTAATTTTTGTATTTTTAGTAGAGACGGGGTTTCACCATGTTGGCCAGGCTGGTCTCAAACTCCTGACCTGAGGTGACCCACCTGCCTCGGCCTCCCCAAGTGCTGGGATTACAGGCATGAGCCACCGCACCCAGTCCAAAGTGTTTAACTTTTGCCAACCAAATGGATGTAAAATGATATTCACTATGGGGCTTATTTGTATTTCTCTTAATGTTAAGGAGGTTGAACATGTCTTCATGTTTATTAGCCAGACATGTTTTCTGTTCAGTGAAATGCCTATTCATATCTTTTGTTAATTTTCCTATTGTATTTTTTATCTTTTTGTTAATTGATTTGTAAAGAGTTTGCTCTGGGCCGGGCGCGGTGGCTCAAGCCTGTAATCCCAGCACTTTGGGAGGCCGAGACGGGCGGATCACGAGGTCAGGAGATTGAGACCATCCTGGCTAATACGGTGAAACCCCGTCTCTACTAAAAACTACAAAAAAAAAACTAGCTGGGCGACGAAGCGGGCGCCTGTAGTCCAAGCTACTCGGGAGGCTGAGACAGGAGAATGGCGTGAACCCGGGAGGCGGAGCTTGCAGTGAGCTGAGAGCTGGCCACTGCACTCCAGCCCGGGCGGCAGAGCAAGACTCCGTCTCAAAAAAAAAAAAAAAAAAAGAAAGAAACAAAAAGGGAACTAAGCCAGGGTGCGGTGGCTCATGCCTGTAATCCCAGCACTTTGGGAGGCCTAGGCGTGTGGGTCACGAGGTCAGCAGATCGAGACCATCCTGGCTAACACGGTGAAACCCCGTCTCCACTAAAAATACAAAAAACTAGCCAGGCGAGGTGGCGGG
>NW_016808004.1:3007686-3013904 GCF_001698545.2 Rhinopithecus bieti | reverse complement strand
TTTTTGAGGCAGAGTCTCGCTCTGTCACCCAGGCTGGAGTGCAGTGGTGCGATCTCGGCTCACTGCAAGCTCCGCCTCCCAGGTTCACGCCATTCTGCTGCCTCAGCCTCCCAAGTAGCTGGGACTACAGGCGCCCGCCACCACACCCGGCTAATTTTTTCGTATGTCTAGTAGAGACGGGGTTTCACCGTGTTAGCCAGAATGATCTTGATCTCCTGACCTCATGATCCACCCACCTCAGCCTCCCAAAGTGTTGAGATTACAGGCGTGAGCCACTGCGCCCAGCCCATGGAGCCAATCTTAACTGGGTCTTGAGGGGACAGGAGAAGGGTCTAGCTGAAATTTGACTGACACAGAATTCCCTATTAGTTTGACCGAGGACTACCTGGGAGGGTCACATTCAACAAGGCTAGAGACAAAAGTAGCCCCTGCCTGCCTCCAAGCTCAGCACTATTTTTATTTATTTGTTGATTTATTTATTTGAGACGGAGTTTCGGTCTTGTTGCCCAGGCTGGAGTGCAATGGCGCGATCTTGGCTCACCGCAACCTCCGCCTCCCGGGTTCAAGCAGTTCTCCTGCCTCAGCCTCCCAAGTAGCTTACAGGCGTAAGCCACCATGCCTGGCCTATTTTATTAATAGATGTAACATGTGTATGGCAAATAATAATAATTCAAATAGTACTGAAAAGTATCCAATTGTTGGTTGGGTGAAGTCACTCACACCTGTAATCTCTGCACTTTGGGAGGCCAAGGCAGGTAGATTGCTTGAGCTCAGGAGTTTAAGGCCAGCCTGGGCAACATGGCGAGATTCTATCTATACAAAAAATACAATAAATTAGATGGATGTGGTGGCATTTGCCTATTGTCCCAGCTACTCAGGAGGTTGAGGTGGGAGGATCGATTGAGCCCGGGAAGTCAAGGCTGCAGTGAGCCGTGATGGTGCACTGTACTCCAGCCTGGGCAACAGAGACCTTGTCTCAAAGAAAAAAGAAAAAAAGAAAGAAAAGTATCCAATTAAAAAGTAAATTATCCTACCTCTAGAACCACTACCCAGAAGTAACTATGTTAATAGTGAATGATTTTTACATCCATGTAGTGTAGGAAACTAAAAAAAAAAAAAAAAAAGGAATAATTTCTCTCCCTGACTGCAAATAACACATTCATGCTCTATTTATTTATTTATCATTTCCAGAGTAACTCTAGTCATTCTCTGCTGGAAAACTTCATTTCCTTACATCTACCCCATCTCTCCTCCTCCTCACCTTATTCCCAATACTAGATCTTTTAAAAAATAATGTTAGGCCAGGCGCGGTGGCTCACGCCTGTAATCCCAGCACTTTGGGAGGCGGAGGCAGGCGAATCACCTGAGGTCAGGAGTTCAAGACCAGCCTAGCCAACATGGCAAAATCCAGTCTCTATTAAAAACACAAAAATTAGCCAGGAGTGGTGGCACGCACCTGTAATCCCAGCTACTTGGGAGCCTGAGGCAGGAGACTCACTTGAACCTGGGAGGGGGAGGTTGCAGTGAGCCGAGATCGCACCACTGCACTCCAGCCTGGGCAACACAGTGAGACTCTGTCTCAAAAATAATAATAATAATGTTAAATGTTCTGCCAAATTCTGAAGCTGCTGCCACAGCTGTATTTCAGGAAGCCCAGTCCTGTGAGGATGCTGTCCCCCCCTCCGCAGGAAGACGTCAGACAGGACACTTTCCATCACCCTGCTTCCTGATTCCAGGCATCGATGCTGAGCTGGACAGAAGGAAAACAGCCTTTTGGTGTCTGAGACAACAGCACAAATGACAGGACTGGCCTTGTTTCCTGAATGGGAAGAGGGTGGGGAGAAGAATGCTGCAGTGATCCAGGCTTGTTGATGCCCTGCCATAGGCACCATGTGTGGCCTTGGGCAAGTCCCTTCTCTTGCCTCTCCACCTGTAAAGTGTAGGTTACTGGGGTTCCTCCATCTTAGACTTTCTTTGGTCAGAATTACAGAAAAAGGCTTTCCGAAAAAAGAGTAGAAACGCCTCTCCTTACTCGGGAGGCTGAGGCAGGAGAATTGCTTGAACCTGGGAGGCGGAGGTTGCAGTGAGCAAAGATCACACCATTGTGCTCCAGCCTGGGCAACAAGAGCAAAACTCTATAAAAAAAAAAAAAAAGAAAGAAAAAGAAAGAAAGAAAGAAAGAGAGAAAAGAAAAGGAAGGAAAGGGCTCTTCTGAGAGATAGAGTGATGATACAATGATAGTAACAGCGGCAGCTTCCTGAGGGCCTCCCGTGGGCACTGTGTGGGCGTCGTCCAGGTGCCACGCATGCGCGATCCTATTTAATCCTCCAAGCTCTCAGGTGGGCACAATTCTCCTCGTTTAACTGATGAGGTAACTGAGGAGCAGAGGTTAGGCGACTTGTCAAAGCTCACAGAGCCGAAAGGTCTGTGCCACCAATCCAGTCCAATCTGCTGCCTAGTCTTGTTGAATATCGTGGATATTTCAAAATGCTAAAAAATTCCAGGGTCCCTCTGGCCCTCCAGAAACAGATTGGAAGACACTTCCTGAGTTCATGGAACCCTGCTTCCCAGACCCACTGTAGAGGCTGAGCTTGGCCCAAGCCTGAGGGGTGATTTTGAGACAAATTCCTCTCCAGGGGAACCTTTTCACAGACAGAGAAAAGGGGGCTGTTTAGTCTGGGGAGACTTTTGCTCACCCATAGCAGGGACCCCAAATGTTCAGAATGGCTTGGCAGCTGTTCCTGTCGCCTAGCCTTCCCCAGAGACAGAGCTGTTTGCACCCTCCTCATCCCACAGACCAGCATACTCTCACCCACACCATACCCTGGGCACTCTGGGGACCCACAGGCCTCAGCCTCAGCATGGCGTGGCGCTGGCCACAGCTGGGGCAGGGATGCTTCCCTTCAGACCCAAGGCCACAGGCTGGAAGGAAATGGAGGTGGGAGGGGCCCAGAAAAGCTGACTAGGCTGGAAGGCTGGTTGGTGGGGAGGAAGCACAGAAAGGCCAGCCCAGCAATTTGGGCAAAGCTGGCAAAGCTGCCTTGGCATCTCTGCGGATTCAAGGCCACAAGGGCCTCACCTTGGCCACCCAGCCCCAGCTTGTGGCCAGGCAGCTGAGGGGAAGTCCTGATTGGGTCACACTGTGAGAGACTGAATCAGAACTTGGCCCTGACTACGAAGACTACTGGACTCTTTCCCCTACCTGCAGCTCAGGGGTGTGGCTAGTGGGCAAAGAAATGCATATATATATATATATATGTTTGTTTGTTTGTTTTGAGACACAGTCTCACTTTGTTGCCCACGTTGGAATGCATTGGCATGATCATAGCCCACTGTAACCTGGGACTCATGGGCTCAAAGGATACTCTCACTTCAGCGTCCTGAGCGGTTAGAACTACAAGCGCATGCCACTGCACCTGGCTAATTATTTTGTAATATTTTGTAGTGACAGGGTCTTGCCACATTGCCCAGGCTGCTCTCAAACTCCTGGCCTCAGGTGCTCCTCCTGCCTCGGCCTCCTGAAGTGCTGGGATTCGCCACTGAGCTCAGCCAGCCTATATCTTAAACCTCTTCCTTGAGGCTCCAACCTGGGTCTCTGCTTTAGAGTTCAACATCAAGAAATGAATAAAACAAGGGCCCAGCCTAGGCAAAATAGTGAGACCCCATTCCTACAAAAAATAAAAATAGGCCGGGCACGGTGGCTCAAGCCTGTAATCCCAGCACTTTGGGAGGCCGAGACGGGCGGATCACGAGGTCAGGAGATCGAGACCATCCTGGCTAACATGGTGAAACCCCGTCTCTACTAAAAAAAAAAATGCAAAAAACTAGCCAGGCAAGGTGGCGGGCGCCTGTAGTCCCAGCTACTTGGGAGGCTGAGGCAGGAGAATGGCGTAAACCCAGGAGGCGGAGCTTGCAGTGAGCTGAGATCCGGCCACTGCACTCCAGCCTGGGTGACAGAGCGAGACTCCGTCTCAACAAAAAAAAAAATAAATAAAATAAAATAAAATAAAAATAATTTTTACAACAGAGATGAATCAAACAAAGAGACACGAACAAAACAAAGCCTCTTTGAGGGCAAGAGCCCCACCAAGCTGGGACAAATCTGATAAAACCAGAGCCTAGGTCTGGGCTGTTGCTGAACTCTCCTGACATTATGGTCTGCCAGGGACAGGTGTCTTTGCACATCTATGGTGACTAGTCCACTCACTCTATACCCCGTCCTGGTTGTGGCAAAGAGACTACACGTTGTCCACCTAGGTCAGGGTTTCTCAACCTCAGCACTACTGATATTTTGGATGAGTAGCCCCCAAGATGTTGTGGGGGTGGGGGGGCTGTCCTGTGCATTGCAGGGTGTTCAACAGCATCTCTGGCCTCCACCCACTAAATGCCAGTAGCAATGTCCCCATTTGTGACAAACAAAGATATCTCCAGACATTGACAAATATCCTCTGAAGGCAACATCATCCCCAGTTGAAAAACACTGCTCTAGCTCCATTCCCTCCCTTCTTTTTTAGTAACAAGACTTGATTTTCAGCTGGCACACAGTCAACAGGAAAAAAACACTAGGCAGCTAGCTGCAAGACCACCCTTGCAATGAGGCAGAAGTACAACTTCCAGAAAGTGTCTCTAAAGGGAAGGTGTGCATCCTAAACCCCTTCTTGCTTCCCAAGGATGAGAACACTTATGCGGGGGCTGCAGCTGTATCGCCTCATGGGTCCAGAAATCAAACTCAAAGGGTAAGATGGCAGAGCAGTATGAGGGAAGGAGCCTGGGTCCCAGATGACCATGGAGTGCCATGACAGAAATGGCCTCTACCACCAGACTTAAGTCATGCAAGAGAAGTGAATTTGTGTCACTGCTATCTTGGCCTAACTTCCCCGGAGCTGCGATTTAGCCTCTGATGAACTCTTCTGACACCATGGCCTCTTGTCAGTCATAGTTAAATCTAATCTTAAGTAACATATGAGATATAACTCAGCAGTGTTTGTGGCTTTAATTACCCACCGTCCGGATGCCCGTGACTGTCAATTTTTTGCCTCAGCTCAATTCTAGTAGATCACCAGACCCCTCCACATGGCCACCATCCTCTCCCCATCCCACCCTTCCCCTGGGGCTTCCTATCTCAAGAAAAGGTACTCCCACTTCCTTAGAACTCTGTGAGTCATCTCTGAATTCCCTCTCTCCCATTCCATCTCTCCCACATCTACAATGCCCCAAAGTCCCCAGTTCTCCTCCACTCTAACCCTAATGCCACCGTTGCAGCTCAGGCCCTCACCACTCCTCCCCTGGTTCACTGTCACTACCTCCTAACTACCCTCCCTGCCTCCAGTCTCCACCCCATGGCCCACATCTGCCACCCCCCACCTCCTGAAACGACCCCCTCCCCAGACTCCCTTGGTCTCTAGAGCAAAGTCCAACCTTTCTGGGTGACCAGCATGCCCCCTGCCCTCTCCCACCACATCTCCCAGTCCCCCACATCTTATAGCCAACAGGAGACAATGCAAAGAGCTGACCACTGCTCCAGTAACCCAGCAACCCGCTGTGACTCTGTTCCCTCTGTCTCCAATGTCCTTCCCTGCTGCCTCTGTTCTGTAAACTATAACTCCTCCTTCCTTCAAGGCCCAGGCAAAAACACCTCCTCCTCAGGTTTCGATTGATTCCCTCAGCAAACACAGCCTGTTGATGTCTGCTGTCTGCTGCCACAGAATTTGCCTGTGGGTCTAACACAGAGCTTGTCCCATTGCATTTACTGGGTTGGAGTGTCTGTCTCCGACTGGCAGTGAGCAACCTAAGGAAAGATCCCATTTTATTGTACTTGGAATCCACGGCACTTAATGTAATGTTGGCATGGAGTAGGTGCCCAATACACAATATGATTACCCATTTACTAAGCCCTTGCTATGTAGCGGGCCCTGAGCAAATGCTTTATCTAAATTATCTTATTTCATCCTCAGAATCTCCTTGCCAGAAGTGATTGTTTCCCCTAAGAGATGAGACTACAATTCCAAGAGGCTGAGCAGCCACTCCAGGTGCCACCGCTTATGCACAGCAGTGTCAGAGACAGATTCTCCGTCTGCCACATCCATCTCTCCCTTGGGATCTTGCCTCCCCTGCTGCCAACTCCAGACATGGTCTTCAGGGAAACACTGACCCCCAGAACTAACCAGAACTGGGTGTAGAAAAAGCTCTTTATCCTGTTATTCAGTTAACTTGGGATT
>NW_016808004.1:3005419-3006626 GCF_001698545.2 Rhinopithecus bieti | reverse complement strand
AAAAAAAAAAAAAAAACCAAAGAGAGAAAGGGATGGCTGGCCTAATAGCCTTCTGGACCCTCTGATAGTCCTCCCCAGGGTGAGTGTGAGTTTGAAACCAGATATGCCTATGGCTTGGAGTCCAGATCTGCAAGCTTCCTGCTGGATGTTGAAGGGTACTGTCTCCTCCCTAGGCCTTAGTGTAGGCATCTTCCCTTCTGTGGACTACCCCCTCTGGTCCCAAGCCCTGCCTGGCCCCTCTTCCCATAAAATTATGACAACAGAGAGTGGAGGCTTGTGGGCAAGTTCCTGAGGAGGCTCAAACTCAGCTGTAGCCCTTGAAGCCACAGTCATTTCCCCTCCCCCACCTCCCCAGCTAGGAGGCTGAGAAGTTTCATCATAGCTGAGCTGTTGTCCTTATAAGGGAAAGTCCTCCGGAGCCTCTCCTTTGGGCTGTAGCCAGCTGGTGGAGAACCTGGCCAGGCCTTGGGGTATCCTCCCAGTGCCAGGAAAGGTGGGGGTGACCCAAGGACTCTGGGGTGAGCCTCCATCTGAAATCACAGACCCTCCAGACAAATAGCAGAAAGCAGCCAGTGGCCCCAGGCCAAAACCCCAGGAGGGTCAAATCTCAGGTCCTGACACTAACTTTGGTCCCCTATGTAAGTTGCTTAAGCCTCAGTTTCTAAACCTGTAAAATGGAGTGAAATTACATCTTCCTTGTGAGGCCACTGTGGTGACTGTGAGAGGATAACAGGCCTGGCAAACAGGTGCTCTGTGAGGCCAGGCTGCTGGAGTTTATTAAGCATTTTATTTTTTATTTATTTGTTTATTTATTTTTTTGAGACTGAGTCTCACTCTGTTGCCCAGGCTGGAGTCCCGAGGCGCGATCTCAGCTCTCTGGAACCTCTGCTTCCCAAGTTCAAGCAATTCTCTTGCCTCAGTCTCCCAAGTAGCTGGGACTACAAGCGCCCACCACCACGCCCACCATATATATATATATTTTCTTTTCTTCTTCTTTTTTTTTTTTGAGACGGAGTCTCGCTCTGCTGCCCAGGCTGGAGTGCAGTGGCCGGATCTCAGCTTACTGCAAGCTCCGCCTCCCGGGTTTAATGCCATTCTCCTGCCTCAGCCTCCCAAGTAGCTGGGACTGCAGGCGCCCACCACCTCGCCCGGCTAGGTTTTTTTTTTTTTTTGTATTTTTTAGTAGAGACGGAGTTTCACCGGGTTA
>NW_016808004.1:2991078-3001508 GCF_001698545.2 Rhinopithecus bieti | reverse complement strand
AAGTATTTCCAAATGAAAAGTTTAGTTTTTGAAAAGCATTGTTCCTTGTGACACTTAGCCCCCAGCCGTAGAAACACTGGAGGTGGCCGTATATATCAGAAGGGCCTGAGTTTAGCAAGAACAGAATGCTGGACAAGGTGGCTCATGCCTGTAATCCCCTTTAGGAGGCTGAGGTGGGAGGATGGCTTAAGGCCAGCAGTTTGAGACCAGCCTGAGCAACACAGCAGGACCACATCTCTAATAATAATAATAATAATAATAATAGGGGCCGGCAGTGGTAGCTCATGCCTGTAATCCTAGCACTTTGGGAGGCCGAGGTGGGTGGATCATGAAGTCAGCAGTTCGAGACCAGCCTCACCCACATGGTGAAACCCCATCTCTACTAAAAATATAAAAAATTAGCTGGGTGTGGTGGCAGGCGCCTATAATCCCAGCGACTTGGGAGGCCAAGGCAGGAGACTCGCTTGAAACCGGAAGGTGGAGATTGTAGTGAGCTAAGATTGCGCCACTGCACTCTAGCCTGGGCATTAAGAGCAAAACTCCATCTCAAAATAATAATAATAATAATAATAAGCAATAATGGAGCACCAGGAGCAGGCAGTGTCCTAGCCCAGCTTATGGAATGGGGGCCCTAGTACCGAGTTTGGGGGACTGGTGATGCCAATCACCAACTGCTGTCTTGGAGAAGGGCAGCCCTGGAGCTGGCACCCACAACAACAAACAGGCTTGAGGCAATGAAGTTCCATAAAAATGGATTTATTGCCAAACTTTAAGAAAGGCGCTTCATAAGCAGAAGACACAGAATGCCACCCTCTTCAAGGAGGCAAGCACGGAATGCCACCTTCCTCAAGGAGGCAAGCTAGGCAGGCCCTGCATGTTCTCACTCCTCTCCCGGAAGCCAGCTTCCTGCCTAGGGCCCAGGCTGCTAAGGGATGGAAATTCATAGCATTTGGTCACTTGAGGCGGCCTCAGGGAGAGTGGCTGGGCCTGGGAGCTGGGCCTAAACCTGTGACCTACATGCAGGGTCTCTGCACCCACAGACTCTGCCCTCAGTCCAGCTGCTGCAGTTAGCTACTTGACAGAGGAGGGAACTGAGGCTCCAATTCCTGGCAGTAGTTGGCTTGGTTAAAGCCCCAGCCAGCCATGGTTGCTGGTGGGGGAAGGGAAGATGGCAGGGGCATCTGATGACTGGGCACCTGATGTCCTTCTTGCTCTTGTCCTGGAGCAGACGGAGGGAAAGGCAGACTGTGGCCTGCGGGCCCAGTTTGTGCAAGGAGGCCGATGGGGGCTCCCAAGCCAGCGCACTGCTGCTCACCTCTGCTCCTGCCCCATGCAGCCATAGAGGACATCTGCCCCTCCTGATCCTTGACTACTACCTCAAAAACAAAGTGACAGTACAATAACGAAGGCATTGACCTGTGCAGCAAGCCTCAGTGGGCTCGGCAAAGGGGGCAGAAAGGCCAGGGCATGTTGCTGTGACCCTCCCTTTCTCTCTTTCAGTAAACAAAAGTGCACATGCAGAAATCTGGGCAGGTCCTATCAGAAGCTGCTCCCACCCCACAGGCCCCAGGGAGAGTGGCTGGACCTCGGGAGCCAGGGCATCTGCACCTACAGGCTCTGCCCTCAGTCCAGCTGCTGCAGCACGATGGAGACTGGATGTGCCCCTCGAGTCAGGGACAATGTGGGGGACAGGCTGGGAGAGGACCAGGGTGCAGGAATGGACCAGGAAAGGAAAAGAAGAAAATGTCTCTTCTCCTAGAAAGTTACAGGAGAGCAGCCCATCTGGGGCTTGAAGGCAGGGAAGTGACTTCAGATTCCAACATACCCCTATCAGCATTTGAAGAAATGACTGGGATACTGGACCTGTTTCGGCTGAGAAGGACCTACAGAGACCCAGATAAATCCCCAGAAGTTGGTGCGGATTCTCTTCTGAAGGCTGACATGATCATTACAAGTAAGGTTTTCTAATGTGGACATCAGGGCCACTCTGGGATTCACCTCTTCAGAAATATACAAGGCTGGACACTATCTAGGGGCAGAGACTAGACTAGAGGACCCTTTAAGTTCCTCTTCTACTCTTGAATCCTCCAGACCTAAGCCCTCCAATCACAGCTCACCTGAGAGGAAGGGGCTGCAGAAAATGTCCTTGTTTTGCAAAAAAGGAAACAGGGTCAAAGAAAGAGAGGTCACACAGCTAATGTCCTCCTCACAAAGAGGCCTCTCCAGCTCCAGCTGGGTCCTACGTTCCCCGCAACTGAGGGATGAACCTAGAGCCTGGACCCAAGGCCTCTGCAGCTACTCAGAATAGGTGGGAGGGGGCCAGCTTTGAGGCTGCCTTAGCCATGAGGCTCTTTGCCTGGAAATAGTTGGAGATGGGAGCTGCAGGGGGCTCAGCTGCAGGGGGCTCAGCTGTGCTCTATTCAGAAATTAGGAATGTAAACTACTGGGGATGGGGAACAGAGATGATGTCATTCCCAGAAACCCCAAGTGCCGCCCCCAAAGCCCTGGGGCAGTTTGGAACGACCACACAAACACATAGGTCCCAGCGTGTGTGCTCCCAGCCCCAGCCCAGAGGTCAGGCCAGCTAGCCAGGTGGTAGCCCTGGATGGCACCTGGCACCACTGGCCAGAGCAGAGTAGGAAGGACACCAGGAGTCTCTTCAGGTCATGGCCAAACCCTGACATGCCCAATGGCCCTCCTGCAGCCATTGCTGTAGAAGCAGAAGCACATTTCTCAGCAGGGTTGGGCCTTGATGGACTTGATGGATGGCCAGGAGGGATGGTGCCTCTGGCCCAGCAGGCCCTAGGGTGCGCTTCTCCTGTAGAGGGTCACCAGCTCCTTCCGCTTCTCCCTTAGCCCAGGTGCTTCCTGGCTCCGCTCTCCCGAATCTCTCATTTCCTGCAGGACCTGGGTGGCCTGCCTCAGCTGCTCCACAGCCTGGCTGAGCAATGTTTCGGCGCTAACAGGGACCGGCTCACTGCCCAGCACCTTGTTCAACAGTTTCTCTGTCTGTTCCGAGGCCACCTTCACCTCCAGCTGGGCCCGATATAGCCGTTCCCTGGGCTGCAAGGGACGCCGCGGGCCTTCCCCAAGCAAGTCCCCAAGGGAGGAACAGCGGGGATGGAACTGAGGTTGCAGGTCCCAGGGGGGCAGTGCTGTGGATGTTGTTGCATCCTTTGGGGGAGTTCCTGGGGTGCCCTCAGCCTGGGAGGGCTTGGCAGGTTCAGGACTGTCATCCATGCCATTCACTGAGACTTGTGCTGTGCCTGGAGCAGGTGGCCCAGAAGCCTGCATCTCACCCATGCAGGCTTTCAGTTTCTCCGATAAGATCTTGGGTGGGGGTGTAGGGGGCTTCCCACCCTCCCTGGGGGCAGCCTCAGAAGTCGCAGAACAGGGTGCCTGGGATGGTTCTGCACTCTCTGCAGCAGGGGGCTCCTGGGAGCTGGGGTTCTCCCAGCTCACCTTCAGTTTGTCAGGCAGGATGCTGTTGGGAGGCTGCTCAGAGCCACTGTCCTCCTCTGCTGGGGTCTCTGAGTCCTCTTGGCTCTCAGGGGAGACCTCAGAGCTTGCTGAGACAGGGGTTGGGGCTCTCTCCCCTACAGGGGTATCCACCCTGTCACCAGGGCTGGTGGTCTCAGGTGCTAGGAAAGGCTTGGTAGGAGGCATGAGGGGCCGGGGTGTCTCCCGAGGTTGGGCTTCACTGACATCATTGCTGGGGGCAAACACCTGTGGCCCACTGTCCGGAACATCAAGATCCAGGCGCAGAAGGCCATCAGAAGCTGCGCTGGCCACCTGGTGGGGGGATGGTATACGGGTGTCATCTTGGCTGATGAGCCATTGGGTCAGGTGTGCCCACTGACATGAGTTCTTACCCTCTCCCATCCAGGTTGTCCAGGCCCCCAGCCCCGCAACCTCCCTCTGTCCTGGCTTCTGTGGCTACTTGATTAGAAGCAAAAGTGATTTCTTGATGAATCTTCCTCTCCTTTCCCTCACCACCAAGAATTCCCTGTTTTGGAATCACAGGCCAGGAAAGTCACAGCCAGGGTCCTCTTGGAGCCCCAGGCTGGTTTCTGGGATACTGGACCTGGACTGGACTATACTAGCCTGGGTGTCAGGGGACAGAGTTCCAGCCCTGTATCTAACCCCTACCTAGCTGTATGGCCTTCAGAGGTTCCCTTCTCTGTAACCCACCTACCCATCATCATACCCAGGTTCCCCACAACCAGTTGGTCAGTCAGAGACAGGACCAGGACTCAAACATCTTCCAGTTCGTCTCAAGCTCACTGACTTCTGCTTGCCCTTCCTGGAGACCTCTGTTCCGTCTGCCAGCTTCTCTCCAGACTTTGCCTGTCCAGCTGCTCGGCAGCCTGTGCCCACTCTCCTCGTGTCATCAGATGGGGTCCCAGACCACAGCTAACCGCCAGAGAACAGCTGCACCAGAAAGCAGCTACCCACCCCCACCAGGCACCCGGGACCAATAGGGATATCCTGCTAGCCCCACAGTCATGAGACCCTCCCAGAGAGCCTCAGAGGTCCCAGCAGGGCTGGACAGGAGGCCTTTCCCAAGGTCCCTCAGATGGTGGGGGTCCTGGCTGGGATCCTCACTCTCCCCTGCCACCTTATTTTTCTTAAGAGATGGGGTCAGCTGGGTGCAATGGCTCACGCCTGTAATCCCAGCACTTTGGGAGGCTGAGGCGGGCTGATCACCTGAGGTCGGGAGTTTGAGACCAGTCTGACAAACATGGAGAAACCCTGTCTCTACTAAAAATACAAAATTAGCCGGGCATGGTGGCACCTGTTATCCCAGCTACTTGGGAGGCTGAGGCAGGAGAATCGCTTGAACCCGGGAGGCAGAGGTTGCGGTGAGCCAAGATCATGCCATTGCACTCCAGCCTGGGCAACAAGAGCGAAACTCCGTCTCAGAAAAAAAAAAAGGGGGTGGGTCTCACTCTGTCACCCAAGCTGGAGTGCAGTAGCATTATCACAGCTCACTACAGCCTCAGCCTCCAGAGTAGCTGGGACCACAGGCATGTGCCACCATGCCCAGCTAATTTTTTGTTAGTAGAGATGGGGTCTCCCTTTGTTGCTGTCACTCCCTTTTACACATACACAGGATCTGGCTGACACATGCTATCAGGCACTGAGGACCACCAGAAAGTCACCTCACCACACACACACACACACACACACACACATACACACACACACACATACACACATACACACACACACACACACATACATACACACACACACATATACATACATACACACACACAGAGATACACACATACACACACACACACATACATACACACACACATACATACATACACACAGCTGCTTCCCTGAACTCTTCTGTGCAGAGGGCCCCCTCCCTCCAAGGCTAGCCCTCCCCATACCCGTCCCCGGCCCCCCTCAGGCATTCCTTTTCTCTGTGGCCACCTCAGTGCTCCCTCTGCAGGATCCTATCCCTTAGCTGACAGACAGGCACAGGCTGCTGCAACTCAAAAACAAACCTCCCATGACCTTGGGTCCCTCCCTCCGGCAAACCCAGCCCCGCACCCCAGGACAGCCCTAAATCGACTCCTTTTAGAAAATATGCTGTAAGGTTGGGCACAGGGGCTCACGCCTGTAATCCCAGCACTTTGGGAGGCCGAGGCAGGCAGAACACGAGGTCAGGAGTTCAAGACCAGCCTGGCCAAGATGGTGAAACCTTGTCTCTACTAAAAATACAAAACTTAGCCGTGGGTGGTAGAGGGCGCCTGTAATCCCAGCTACTCGGGAGGCTGAGGCAGAGAAATTCTTGAACCCGGAAGGCGGAGGTTGCAATGAGCTGAGATTGCGCCACTGTACTCCAGCCTGAGCGACAGAGCGAGACTCAATCTCAAAAAAAAAAGAAAAAGAAAATATGTTGTAAATGGCACCGCCTTTCTTGTCCTTGGTCCTGCCCTTGTGACTTGCAGCTGCCAACCTAGCTGATGCCCACCAGGTTTTGTGCCCATCTGTCTCCAGATGTGCCACTTGTCTCTGGCTTCCTCTTTCTTGGCTCCCTGCTGGCTGACCTCCCTCCAATCCCTAAATGTAGCACTTGCTGAGGTTCTTTCCTGGCCTCCAAAATCCTCCCCTGCAGCATTAGCTCCACTGGTCTAAAAGAGGCTCCTCCCTTCCCCCCTCCCCCTTGCCCATACCCTCTCCAAATTCCCTGTGCCCAGGGCCTCCATACTCCCAGTCTCCAGGCTTGGGAAACCTCAGACAACCTTCCCTTGGTCCAATCCCTGGATTCAATCATAAGCCCAGGTGGCTCTTGCTTCCTAATGTCCTCCCATCAACCCCTCCCTCTTCATCCCCTCCAGGGGCCTGGAAAGTCACCTCTCCCACCTACTTCCTGGCCCCTGCCTTTCTCTCTCTCAACCCAACCCATCCTACCCAGAGCCTCAAACTGACCTCTGGAACGCACCCTCCCTTCCTGTCCCCAGCTTCTTCATCCAAGGCCTCCACAATTTCCTCCCTATAACCCCCTTCTCAGACCAATCTCCCAGGCAAATGGAGCTGCTCTGCATACCTCAGACCCTCCCGCTGTGCCTCAGCTCACAGCACTCCCTCCACAGAGAATCCCCTGACTCCAAGTCCACCAAGTGAACCCCTCCCATCCTTCAAGGGTCAGCTAAAATGCCAGTGGCTCCTTGTGGTCTCTCCTGCCCTGACCTCCTAGAGCCTTCCTCCACACAAAAATCAGACACAGCTCTGCTTGGAGCAGTCTGTGGGACAGGCCTATTTTTCAGCTGGAAGCTGAGCTCTGAGGGGCAGGGACTGACTTCAAGGGCTTCAGTTTCCCCCTGGCACCAACTCTGGCTAAGGACAGATTCAACATTTGTGTGTGGATTGAACAAATGGAAAAGGCCACAAGCTCAGGGACGTCCACACCCTAAGCACATGTAACACAGGTGCCCCGTCACTTCCTGTCTACTCCTCAGGAAGCCCCAGCTCCAGGTGTCCTCAGGAAAAATGTGGCCCCAAGCCTGGCTGCCTCCCAGAGGAACTGAGGTCCTAGGCTGAACTAACCCCCCGATCCACACTGGGCAAGGCCCTACCTCCTTCAGGTGGACTCTCGTTGGTGGCCGGCGCCGCTGGCCCCCTCGCACCCGGTCCCGTGTCACATGCTCCAGGACACAGCTCTTGTCCACCTTTACCTGGAGGGAGGGGGAACCAGATCAGCCCCTGCCAAGCCTTGGGAGTGCGGGAAGTACCCAGGCTGGACCTGGCTCAGTGGCAGGGTCAGTGCCCCACCGCTGTCTCTCTGGTCATCTCCCTACCCTGGCCTCTGCTTCTCTGACTCTGCAATGCCCCTGGGGTCTCTTGCAAAGTCTGAGGCTCTCCCTCTCTGCAGCTGCCATTTTCCTCAGTCTTCCTGCCCAAATATGAGCCATCGGCCCTTGCCCCTGAGTATATCACAAATATATAAGCAGCCCTGAGGTGGCTTTGGGGCTTAGGAAGGAGAGAAGGTAGAAATAGCCCATGCTCCCCTGGTACCTGGTTTCTGGAAAAGGTTGCCCTGGCCTCTGCCACTCTCCCAGGACCCCTGGGGAGCGCCCAGGAGAGAGCAGGGCCTCTGCCCCTTGAGCCTGGAAGCCTGGAGGGCAGCATCTTCTCGCTGAGGGTAACAGAAGGGGTCAGGATTGGGTGGGAAGCCTCAGAGTAAGAGTCACATGGGAGGTCCAGACTCAGAACCCTGGAGCAGCCTGACCCTATGATGGGGAGGGGGAGCTCAGGCCCACGTGTGACTCCACCTGTCTCTGTCCCTCAGTGGAGGAGCAGACTGTGGGTTGAGGCCCAGCCCATGGCTCCTTTGGCCTCCGCCAATATCTATGATATGTCCCATCATCTCTCTCCCACGGAATGGGGACAGTTTTCCCCCAGGCAGTGAAGGGCTGAGCATGACATGTAACACAGGACACGACATAGGAGTTACAGGCTGGGAGTCGGGGGACCTGGGTATTAAGAGGGGACTTGCTTGGAAAGATTTGCTCCTTAACATAATCCAAGGCATCACTGTAGGTGGCCCCCAGGTCCATTTTAGCCCAAATAACCAAAGATTTATGATGTCAAAGACAAATCTCCCTAGGAGATCCTGGCCCCATGGGATGCTCTGCCTGCCTCAAGCCAGATTGTGGCTACTGCTGCCACAGTCCCAGTACAGCACGGGGGGCTGAGGTCTGCAAGGCTCAATCGTCATTGTAGACAGAGAGGGAGGCCCAGAGCTGAGAGCCAGTCTGCCCTGGACCTCATGGGCAAACTGAAAAGGGAGCTTTCGGGTCACTCTGCAGCGCTGTCTGGCCTGGGCCCACCTGCTGCTTCCAGCTGAGGCCAGGCTTAGAAAGGATGCATGCTGGCCGGGCGCGGTGGCTCAAGCCTGTAATCCCAGCACTTTGGGAGGCCGAGACGGGCGGATCACGAGGTCAGGAGATCGAGACCATCCTGGCTAATACGGTGAAACCCCGTCTCTACTAAAAAAATACAAAAAACTAGCCGGGCGAGGTGGCGGGCGCCTGTAGTCCCAGCTACTCCAGAGGCTGAGGCAGGAGAATGGCGTGAACCCGGGAGGCAGAGCTTGCAGTGAGCTGAGATCTGGCCACTGCACTCCAGCCTGGGCGGCAGAGCGAGACTCCATCTCAAAAAAAAAAAAAAAAAAAAAAAAAAAAAAAAAAAAAGAAAGGATGCATGCTGCCACCAGTCCAGCCCACCACTTACATGCTTTCCAGTTTAAGACAAGTTACTTAATTTCCTTAAGCCTCCATTTCATCTGTAAAATAAGGACAGCACCACCTACTATGAGGGGCTATAGTGAGGACTACAGAAGGTAACAACAATGCCCTATAGCAGTGACATAATCAAGGGGTGGTCTGGGGTGAGGAGGGGCAGGGTCCTCTCCTAGATCACACACAGTGGGAAAGGAGACACACAGCTGTCCACAGACTGCATCGCACCTCATCGAAAGCCTTGTTTTTGCCTCGGTTAATCCCTTCATTGAGGGCTTTGATCCAGGATTCCTTCTCCTCCCCGGTGGGTGCCTGGAATTTGATGTCGCTGACCTGCGGGCAAGATAGATGGAGTAGATGGCAGATGTTTAACAAAGCTCACATTTGGCATGTTAAGGAGGCTTTCCAACCTAGATCCCAAAGTCAAACCAAAATAACCCCACAGTAAGTATGACACTGGGGCTTTGGTCAAGGAAAGGGAAAGATCTCACAGAGAAGCCCTCCCTACTGCCCACCAGCATGCAGCTGGGTCTGAATTCGAATCAGCCTGGCCTTGTGGAAACAGCCAGGATCTGGTCCAGCTCCATGGGACTCCCCCAGGCCAGCTGCCTGGGCTCTGAGCTTCTGTTTACTCTGTAAAGTAGGAATAGCCCCAGTCTACATTCAAACCCACCCCACACCACCCCTGAGTCCTTTCCTAATTCAGGTAGGAGCTCTGAGCTCCTGTTAGGATCAGAGGGTGGCTCAGAGAACCCTGACCCTGCCAGGCCCAATGACCAGACAGGAAGTGAGAGGAAGGAGTGACGCCATGGAAACTGAGGGGCTGCCTCATGCAGTGAATATGGCAGTAGGGCCTCTGAGCGAGACAGTCCACCACTTACAGGTGTCTGACCTCAGGCCTCAGTTTCTTCACCTGTGAAAGAGAATACCACCAGAACCTGCCTCACGGAGCCATGGAGATCATTTTTTAAATGATGTATCCAATTTGTACACCCATGCTCACAGCATTGTTCGCAACAGCCAACAGGTGGAAGCAACCTCAGTGTCCACTGACAGATGAATGGATAAGCAAAATGTGGTTCATATGTACAATGGATTATCAGCCAGCCTTAAAAAGGAAGAAAAATCTGACACATGCTACAACAGGGATGAACCTTGAAAATGTGGTGCTAAGTCAAATAAGCTGGACACAAAAAGACAAAAACTGCCCAATTCCACCTATATGAGGTACCTAAAGTTGTCAAAATCATAGAGACAGAAAAGAGAGTGGTGGTTGCCAGGGGCTGGGGAGAAGGGCAATGGAGCATTATTATTTAATGGGCATAGAGTTTTAGTTTTACGCGGTGGAGAGTTATGCAATAGATGGTGGTGATGGCTGTACAACATCATGAATGTATTTGATGCCGCTGAATTGTGCAATTTCAAACTGGTAAAGATGGTAATTTTTTTTTTGACCACAGTTTTTTTTTTTTTTAATTGGGGAAAAAAAGATATATCTAAAGTACTAAATCTGGAGCTGGGCAGAGTGAATACTCAGTAATAGGAATTAGCACCATTGCCTTCCCTCTGGACAAAACAGTTCCAGTTTCCTCATCTATAAGATGGGATAACACTGCCTACTACCAAGCAATGCTGAGGAAATTTTTTTTTTTTTTTTTTTTTTTTTTTTTT
>NW_016808004.1:2981982-2991018 GCF_001698545.2 Rhinopithecus bieti | reverse complement strand
TTTTTTTTTTTTTTTAATTGGGGAAAAAAAGATATATCTAAAGTACTAAATCTGGAGCTGGGCAGAGTGAATACTCAGTAATAGGAATTAGCACCATTGCCTTCCCTCTGGACAAAACAGTTCCAGTTTCCTCATCTATAAGATGGGATAACACTGCCTACTACCAAGCAATGCTGAGGAAATTTTTTTTTTTTTTTTTTTTTTTTTTGAGACGGAGTCTTGCTCTGTCGCCCAGGCTGGAGTGCAGTGGCCAGATCTCAGCTCACTGCAAGTTCTGCCTCCCGGGTTTACGCCATTCTCCTGCCTCAGCCTCCCGAGTAGCTGGGACTACAGGCACGCACCACCTCGCCTGGTTAGTTTTTTGTATTTTTTAGTAGAGACGCGGTTTCACCGTGTTAGCCAGGATGGTCTCCATCTCCTGACCTCGTGATCCGCCCGCCTCGGCCTCCCAAAGTGCTGGGATTACAGGCTTGAGCCACCGCGCCCGGCCAATGCTGAGGAAATTAAACATAGTAGGTGCTCAGTAAATAGTTCTTGAATGAATGAGCCAACAAATTAATGAATTGGCCCAAGTTTCCTTCCCTCACCGTTTTTGGACCACTGCCTACTCTCTGACCGCAAGATGCCCTAGTCCTTTGTTGGCAGTCACCAGCTTGCCCATCCTCCGCCTTGGTGTTAGATAGTACCTCCCCTCCCTCCACTCTCCAGTTATGTAACACTGAGGTCGGCCTGGCCCCCTCAGCATCCTCATTATATAATTTCCTCCTGGCTGCCACTGCCACCTCCTCATACAGGGCCCTGGGTCCCACCCCCACCACGCCAGGCACAGCCAAATGCTCATTTGCATGACCAGGGTAAATTCGATCCTGAAAGCAGATCTTCAGTTAAGTCAGAAACCCCAGGGCACCTTGGCAACTGCCTCAGCTCAGCCATCAGGGCTGCTGGGGGCTCAGGGCTGCTGGGGGCTCAGGGGCAGACCACACTGCATCCGGGGTCGCAAAGGCTACCCAACTCTGTGATGGGACCTGCTAGAAAGGAAGTCTGGGGCCAGCCCTTCTACCCAGCTGCTGCTCCTATTCACAGGCTGTGACCCCTGCATGGTGCAGGATTTAGCATCCAGGGAGCTTGAGAAGTCTACAATTGAACTCAGGAGCCAATGGAACAAGAGGAGGCCAGAGAAGAGCCTAGAAGTCCTAGAAGGCCTAGAAGTCTGATTACCAAGTTCTACTCGCTTCACTACTCTGGACCTCAAAGGGACAAGAATAGAACCACTGGACCCAGCCCAAACTGCAGCTCCTTCCCCAGTGGCCCAGCCCACCTGAGTCAGGCTGCCTCAGCTCTCTTCTGCTCCCTTGTGAGAAGCAGAAATGGCCTCAGAGAAGACCTATTGTGCAAGCCAAAAGGTTCCCACAGGAGAAGGAAAACAAGGTTAAACAGGACCCAGCTCCACCCTCCTAAGGAACCCTGTATCTGGCTGAACAAGCCAGGCATTCCACAAGGATGACCAGAATAGAGACAATTAGAATACCAAGAAGTTACCAGCCTGGGCAACATAGTGAGACCCCATCTCTACAAAAAATATGAAAATTAGCCGGGCATGATGGTATGTGCCTGTAGTTCTGGCTACTCAGAAGCTGAGTTGGGAGGATCACCCGAACCTAGGAGGCAGAGGTTGCAGCAAGCTGAGAAAAGGCCACTACACTCCAGCCTGGGTGACAAGAGTGAGATCCTGTCTCAAAAAATAAGAATATCAAGAAGCTGTGCCTCTCCCCCAAAGTCATCCTGAAGGGCCACAGGCTGTACAGGTCCCTGTCCTGAGAACTTTCAAGAAGCCCCAGGGACACAGGCACTTCTAGGAGCTTAGATGCTAACAGGACTAGCCACAGACTAGGCCCACAAGGCCTGGGAAAAGGGGAAGGATAAAATGGCAGAGAGGAAAAAAGTGGGAGGGGAAGAGAGGAGGCAGGAAAGAGGAAAGGGCCAAGCTGGCTGAGACCAGCAGGGCAGCAAGGCCCAGCAGTGGCCACCCTGCTTCCTGGCAGCGTCTGCCTGTGACCTCATGGGCCGGGGTGTGGGGCTGGAAAAGCGGGGGAGAGGGGCATGTAAGACATTGGAGTCTTTGTTTATTTGATTAGAGGGGAAAAAAGGCGGCCTCAGGACCAGACAGCCAGGGTCATGTGACCTCCTGGCCGGCTGGAGGCCTCACTGAGGATGGGGAACACCCAGGCCGCTGAGAAAGGAGGGTGAAAGGATGTGGGAATGCGGTGCCCTGGGCCAGGTCCACCAACTGACCTCTGGAGAGCCCCAATCTGTGTGAGCTCCTGGGGTGGGGAGGGTCAGGGGCCCTTGAGCTGGAACCAGGATGCACTGTTTCATCCACAGCACCCACCACTTGCTCCACAGCCCCATCTCCCAGTTGATTGTCCTGTTCTCAGAGCCAGCCTAAATTCTTGCAGGGTTGGGGGCTGGGAAGGAGGGTGTTAGCTGAAGCAGCTGAGAACACAGCTGCACAAACAGGCTTCTCTGAAGGTGATGTTCCACCCTGAGCTGAGCCCAGCCCACCTAGTCTACTACCAGCTGATTCTTGGAGCTGGGGAAAAGAGATGGCCCACAGAACAGCACAGGCAGAGGCCAGAGAGGCTAGGTCTCCCTCCACCCCACATCCACATAGCACACTAAGACACACACCCAGACAGACACACGGCCAGATGAGTACTCAACTACATAAAAAAAAAGGTATATGCACAAGGGCCAGACACACCGGTGGCAGATCTTCACACGGAACATAGTTTGCATCTCATCTCTCTCAAACACACATCCACATATACAGCGCCCACTCAGGAAGGAAGTGGGTCTCCAGGATAGGGTAGGGGCTCCAGGGCTTGAAAAGATTAAAATGTGACTCCTTTTGTCCTCAAAGAGCCCTAAGCAGCAGATGGTCAAGTGAAATCTGGGCCCAGTCCCATGAGCCCTCAGAACACTATAATTACACCAGCCCCTACCCTTGGACACACTTCCAGCTCCCAGTATCACAGCTCCACAGCCCCCTCCACTGCTATCTTGGTTGCTTCTGTGCCCCCACCCCCTGCAGAGTAGGACAAAGGGTCAATGAGTAAAGCATCTTGGTATTCAGGGTCTGCAGAGGACTGGGCTCCCATTCCCTAAAGCTGAGGAAGAAACAGAATGGCCTCCAGCAGGCCCAGACCAGACTTGCTCCCCAACCCCCAACCTCTGTGACTCAGCCCTATTCTGCGAGGCTCCACATGACATGCAGAGCACAAGGCAAGGAATGGCCCAGCCGCAGATGGGTGCAAGCTGGCGAGAGGCACTGTGCATGCCAGCCTCAAATCTGAACTCTCTTCTGACATCTGTGAAGCTACACCATGTGTCAACACCCACCAGACTCCCTGCCAGAGAAATGTGGTGCAAACAGCAAACTTCATCTGCACACACAGCATGTCCCAAGGAAAGACTCTCTCAAACCAGGGATCTTTCCCAGCTACAGCCACGAAAGGAAAGTACAAGGGGAGGAAAGCTGGAGGGCTGCAGGCCTCCCAGTCCTGAGTCCAGGATGGGCCCACCCAGAAAGGCCTGGGATAAAGGGAGGCCCCACCCTCCCGCTCTGCCCCAGGCTACATCAAGGTGTTGAGGCCTGGCAGGGTGGAGGCCTCATCCACAGCTCTCCTGCCTCAGCCCTGGGCCTCCCCCAGGGTCTGGGGTAAAGTCAAGTGCCCCACCTCCCAAACGCTACTTTCCAACCTACAGCCTGGGATGGAGGGCCTGGGCCTGCAAGGGGAAGACAGGAGCAGAGCTCTCTCAACAGAGCCCTAAGTGCATCTCTTATCAACTAGGGGCTTGGAAGACTCCGAGACAAAATGAGTAAAGGTCTGACCTATGGTGGCTGCTAGGGCTGAGCCTCAGCCACATGCAACAGAAAACAGGCTTTTTAAAGGGGCCAGGCCTGCTAAACCTGCTTAGGCCTCCCAAGGCGACTCTGGCCTAGAGGGAAATGGGGCAGCAGCAGGCATCTTCCTACCTTGTTCCCTGGGGATCGCAGCAGGATAAAGCGGTGTTTCCGCTTGAGGAGGGCACGAAGGTCCTGGCACTTCTCATAGCTGCCCAGCTCCACGGTCTCCACACACTTCTGATCATCCTGGGGAGGGAAACAGAAGGGACATGAGCTGGTGACAGTCAGATCCACCACCACCCTCAGCCACTCACGCCCCAGACCCTGATCCCACTCAGTGAGGACATCACTTGGTCAGAGTGAGGACCTCAGGCTGCTAGTCAGTCACCAAGATGTGGTGTCCAGACCCTGGCAAGTGCATGCTGGCTGGAGGGATGCCTGTGAGGCTCCCCATCCAGATGGGAGACGGGCACATAGCCCAGAGGCAGGTATGTGCCTAAGGCCAGAGGAGGAAACAGGGGAAGCTACAGAGGCTAAGAAAAGGCTATCTGGGGTCCAGCCATGCCCAGAGGCCAAGCAGAGATCTGTGGAAGAGACAGCCAGAGGAAGAATGCAGGATGCCACAAAATGGCAGGCAGGGAGTGGGATGGGGACCAGGGACAACAAAGACTTTCCAGGAAGAGCCAGAGGGAAGTGTGAACAAGGCACATTTGGGGCTACGTGCCCTGCCTTCAGCACAGCCATCCTGAATTGTGTTCCTCACTCAGCATCACCCCCTGCTGAGCCTTGGCTTGGGAGAGCAGCACTTCGTCCAAGGCTGCAGGCTACATACAAGCAAGAGGCAAGGGCTCCTTCAAGTGCATCCCATCCCCATCCCACCACTTGGAGGCCTCATCATTAGGAGGGCCAGTGGCCAGGACAGTGTCCAGCCTCTTCCTGGCCATCTCTAGACACTAGCCAGGCTGTCTTCCTGCCGACCACCCCTGACATTTGAGTGCTTTCTCTACAGACTCCACCCATCAGGTGCCTGTCCAGCAAGCTCCCTCAATGGTGGTCAACAGGTCCTCTTCCAGGGAAGACCCAACTGGAACAACTTCCTGGGTGTGGCACTCTCATCCAGGAGAGTCTAGGGAAGTAGAAGCAGATCCTTTGGCGGGGGAGGGTACGCCATCCTGGGACTGGCCAAAAAGTTAAGGAAACCCTTGCTGATGTTTAACAGAAGGAACCTGACACTCATGAGCACTTCTGCATCCCTGAGTCTCTGAACCTCACAATAACCCTGAAAGCCTACAGCCCCGTATCTGCCTCATTTTAGAGAAGGAAAGAATGAGGCCTGGAGGTGAAGGGATTTGCCCTAGGCACACAGACCCAAATATAAGGGGCAGGGCCCCAACTCAAACCACAGCCTCTGACTCCCAGGTCAGGGCCCTTTCCAGCACAGCACACTCCTTCCAGTCACAGGCAGTAGATTGCTCTGCACAAGGGGTCCTCCAAGGGTGGGACCTAGGCCAGTAGCATCAGCACCACCTGAGAGCTTGTTAGAAATGCAAACTCCTGGCCAGGCACGGTGGCTCACACCTGTAATCCCAGCACTTTGGGAGGCCGAGGCGGGCGGATCACGAGATCAGGAGATCGAGGCCATCCTGGCCAACATGGCAAAACCATGTCTCTACTAAAAAAAAAAAAAATACAAAAAAAAAATACACACAAAAAAATTAGCCAGGCGTAGTCCCAGCTACTCGGGAGGCTGAGGCAGGAGAATGGCGTGAACCCGGAAGGCGAAGCTTGCAGTGAGCCAAGATCGTGCCACTGCACTCCAGCCTGGGCAATAGAGCAAGACTCTGTCTCAAAAAAAAAAAAAAAAAAAAGGAAATGCAAACTCCCAGGCCTCATCCCCACTCAATCATAAACCTAGGGGAGTGGGCCTGGCAATCTGTCTTCTAACTAGCCTTCAGGGATTTTGATGGATGCAAATTTTGTTTGTTTTTTGCTTTTTTGAAACAGAATCTCGCTCTGTCGCTCAGGCTGCAGTGCAGTGGCATGATATCGGCTCACTGCAACCTCTGCCTCTTGGGTTCAAGCAATTCTCTGGCCTCAGCCTCCCGAGTAGCTGGGATTACAGGTGCCCACCACCACACCCAGCTAATTTTTATAGAGATGGGGTTTCACCATGTTGGCCAGGCTGGTCTCGAACTCTTGACCTCAAGTGATCCACCTGCCTCAGCATCCCATAGAGTTGGGATTACAAGCTTGAGCCACTACTCCTGGCCTGGATGTGAATGGTTAAGAACCACTGCTACCAGCCTGGCCAACATAATGAAACCCTGTCTCTATTAAAAATACAAAAATTAGCTGGGCATGGTGGTGTGCGCCTGTGGTCCCAACTACTCAAAAGGCTGAGGCAGGAGAATCGCTTGAACCCAGGAGGCAGAGGCTGCAGTGAGCCAAGAGAGCACCACTGCACTCCAGCTTGGGTGACAGAGTGCAACTCCATCTCAAAGAGAAAGAACCACCGCTCTACATCAGAGGTTCTCAGTCTTGGTGGCACCTGGGAGTTTTTAAAAACCCCAATGCCCAGGCGACATCCCAGACCAATTATACCAGGATCTCTTGGGGGGCAAGGCCCCAAACCTCATGATTTTTTAAAGCAGATGACTGTACATCTAATGTGGATAACCACTAATCGACTCTCTCGTCAGCCCCTCGGAGAAAGGGGAAGAGATGGCCAAGGTGGCCTTACCTCTCCCACCCTGGTTCAATCAAGTATCTTTTCTTTTTTGCTTCCATCCATACATCCCTTTCCAATCTCTAGCCTCCAATACCTTCCAGATTCCTCAGCTAAACACATGGACCAGAAAAATCCTCCTGCTCTGAGAAGCTCCCCTGCCCCCAATCATGAACCCCTGAACTTAAGTGCTCTCCATCCCATCACTTACTGCTGGGGGGATGCAAACATCTACAAAGCACCTGCAAGGTGCAGACACCCTACAAGGTGCTAGAAGCAGAGTCCTGCCATGGGAAGACACAGTCCTGACTCCCCCCTTGGCCATCTTTCTCTACCCCATTCTCTGTTTATCTATCTGCTCATCCTTCTGTTCCCCCAGCTGCACCCTACAAGCAGCAGCCCTCAAGCAGAACATATAAAGGACAAGTTTTCTGAGTGCCTGGTTCAGATTGAGAACTCAGGAAGTCTCCTCCCCAGGAATCTGGAGCAGGGAAACTGCCCAGGGAAGAATCCTTGCTTGAGAGAGAGAGCAGCTTACTTGCCCCATGTCCACAGGCCTCCACTAACTGGACCACCACGGGCCCGAATACACCCTCCTTTGCCTGGGAACAAAAGTCCATCCACCTCCACCACTGAGCTCCCAACAACTGCCCGTCCTGGGTCTCCTCTCCACCCCACCCAAGACGCTGAATCATCCCAGCTCTTCTGCAGCTCAGAAAAACGGATAAACCAGCAGGCAATGGGTGAAGGAAGCATCTTTGGAATGTCAGCCTCTCTGACAGCAAAGAAACAGCCAAGAGCCATTCGCGTTCGTTCCTTCGCCTAGTTCCTTACATCAGAAAGAGGAACTGAGCTAATAAGCATTTCTCAATTCCTACTCCCAGGCCAAGCTCCCCACCCCGAGTGCTAAGTTCTTGAAATTACATTTACATTTTAATAGCAATCTTTTCAAAAAAGGAAAAAAAGTGTGATTTAGATTTTTCATGTTTGGGAGATGTGAAATCCTTCCTGCTTCCCAGCTGTGGCCAGATGTACAGAGGCAGTTTAGGACAAGTGACAGTACCTGACAGGCTGACAGCTGAAAGCCTGTCACTTAACTCTCATGGCAGCTGGCACTGGAAGAAGCTGTGACAACCCCCTTTATTGGTAAAAATATCCCCCTGCTGCCTCATTCCCAACTGTGGCACATCCTATTTTGGTGGGAGCAGCAGTAGAGAACATCTGGGGGTGCTGTCTATGCACCCTCATTCCCTTGCCCTCTTCCCACCTCTTCTTTGACACCCTAACTCCATGAGCCAGCAACTCAGGCAGGTCAGACAGGGTGCTTCTCCGGGTTGCCTAACCTTTCTTGTCCTGGGACAACTGTGAATTTGCCAAGATAGCCTGAGGCAGGCTGGGAGAGGCCGATGAGGAAGAGGCAGGCTACCTCTTCTTCTGCCCCCAGGCCAATTCCCAGGTATTTCACCTGTCAAAGGCATATTGTGCTACCCTGTTTTCAGTGGATGGGCTCTCCGATAGCCTCAACCACAGCACACAAACAGCATCTACAAGGAAAAAACCACTTTTCTTTCTCAAGTCTTCACCTACATCTTAATTGACTCTTATTTAACACGCAAGCTTAGCATCCTTGGTTGTCCAAATCTCAAGCCTGCTGAAATCAGAAGGGGAACAAGCATCTGAAGTGTGAAGAAGTGAGGGCTATTAGAGGCACAAAGACAGCAGAAGTTGAAACCAGCAACTTGATGTTAAAGGAGAAAGAAAAGCTGAGAAGTACAGCCTCCTGCCAGTTCAAAACAGAGAGGCAATGTGCCTCTCTACCCCTATGCATCTAGGGAACCCACTCTGCAGGTGGGTCTGACAGGTGATGACACTGAGCCTCCAGGGAAAGATTTTATTTAGGCCAGCATCTTCTCTTGAAGAAAGCAGAGAATATTTAACATATTTTAGAGATTTTCTTGGAAAAATAAGTTTTGGGGTTTACTCGCTGGTGTCTCTTGGTAGAAAGCATGCTGGATTTGCTTCTAGCCCTAACTCCTCCACTCACTGGGAGATGCTGAACAGTCATCTTGTCACCCTGAGCCTCAGTATCCTCTTCTGTAAAATATAATATGATGACCACTCTCATGGGACTATTGAGATTTGTCACAGGGAGATATGTAAGACCATATCTCCAAACAAGTACAAGTGCTACTTATTATTTCTTTTTTGTTTTTTTGAGATGGAGTTTTGCTCTTGTTGCCCAGGCTGGAGTGCAATGGCATGATCTCAGCTCACCGCAACCTCCAACTCCCAGGTTCAAGTGATTCTCCTGCCTCAGCCTCCCGAGTAGCTGGCATTACGGACATGTGCCACCACACCCGGCTAATTTTGTATTTTAGTAGAGAATGGGGTTTCTCGCCGGGCG
>NW_016808004.1:2972222-2980644 GCF_001698545.2 Rhinopithecus bieti | reverse complement strand
AAAAAAAAAAAAATGCCTTCACTTCAATTACCCCTCTTTCTTACGTACTTTGTCTGTTATTTTAGTTTTATCCTGATTCCCTCAATAAACATTATTAGTATATTAAAAAAAAAAAAAGAAAAGAAAAAAAGAAACCCCGTCTCTACTAAAATACAAAAAATTAGCTGAGCATGGTGGCGTGTGCCTGTAATCCCGGCTACTCCGGAGGCTGAGGCAGGAGACTTGCTTGAACCAGGACCCAGGAGACGGAGGTTGTGGTGAGCCGAGATCGCGCCACTGCACTCTAGCCTGGGCTACAAAGCGAGACACTGTCTCAAAAAAAAAAAAAGCTGGGCATGGTGGCGTGCATGCCTGTAGTCCCAGCTACTTGGGAAGCTGAGACGGGAATCACTTGAACCAGGAGGCAGAGGTTGCAGTGAACCGAGATCCCGCCACTGCACTCCAGCCTGGTGACAGAGCAAGACTCCATCTCCAGAAAAAAAAAAGTCTCATCTCATCTAGAAACCCTAGAATTGCCATCAGATGTATTGTCCCCATATACAGAGACCCAGAGAGGATTAGGTACTTGCTCAAGGTTGCACAGCATGGCAAAAGTGGAGCAGGTCTTCTGGCCCCAAACCCAGGGTCCTCCTACGAACTTGACTGCCCTCACTTTGCCCCGTCCCAGAACCTCCAACCTCAGGGCCAAGCAGGTCCTCACCTCATTCTCATAGACCAGCAGCTGGGCCTGGCAGAGGAGCAGATATCGGTCTTTCCAGAAACCCAGGAGGCCCCCACTGCTCTTCTTGATCCAGCCAGCCTTGTCCACCGTCTGTGCTCCCCGAGGCTTCTCACCGGCTTCCTTCACACCCTGTAACACAGCACCAGGACATACCATGAGGGCTGCTACCATGGGGTCACAGGTCACAGGTTCACAGGTCACACAAGGGCACAAGGGATGTATCCCTATGCTAAGTACCTAATGACATCACCCTATGTGAGCTTTCCCGCAACCCCCAAGGCAGATATTCCTAACCCAGGATCAGAGCTAATAACAGCAATAATAGCAGCAGCCACTTTACTCTGAGCCACTGTATAACATTTGATACACATAGTGTCATTTAACTCTTTTTTTTTTTTTTGAGACTGAGTCTCGCTCTGTCACCCAGGCTGGAGTGCAGTGGCCAGATCTCGGCTCACTGCAAGCTCTGCCTCCCGGGTTCCCGCCATTCTCCTGACTCAGCCTCCCGAGTAGCTGGGACTACAGGCGCCCGCCACCTCGCCCAGCTAGTTTTTTGTATTTTAGTAGAGACGGGGTTTCACCGTGTTCGCCAGGATGGTCTCGATCTCCTGACCTCGTGATCCGCCCGTCTTGGCCTCCCAAAGTGCTGGGATTACAGGCTTGAGCCACCGCGCCCGGCCGTGTCATTTAACTCTCACAGCTCCCCTCCAAGATGGTAGCCTCATTATCCACATGTCATAGCAAACTAAAGCTCAGAACGTAGAGATGACTCAACAGAGGTGCAAACCACAACTAGAGGACAGAGCCAGAATTCTAAGCGGTCTCTCTGACCCCACGTTTTCCCCACTCCACCATTCTGCCTCCATGTGTTCATTCAGTCAACATATGTACTGAGTGCTTACAACATCACAGGAGAATAAAAGTAAGGCAGTCTCTGTCCTCAGAGCTCACAGTGCGGGAAAATAGGAGTTGAACAAATAAATACCCAGGCATACCCATTAACCTGTGTGAAATGCTATACAGGAAATACACAAGGGGCAGCGAGAGGACAGTGGGGGGGACCCAGTTCAGGTTGGGGTGGCCCAGGAAGGCCACCCAGAACAAAGATTGGAAGGACAGGCAGGCTGAGTGGAAATCTGCCTCTCTACTGCTATGCTTCTAGAGAACCCACTCTGCAGCCCCTCCCGCTTCCCACCCAAAGCAGGAGGCTCCTCTCCCCTCCTGCCTGCTCCAGGCAAGGACCTTAGGGTGGCCACCACATCTAGTGAGGGTTCCAAGTACTCTGTCTTTGACCAGAGGCTGGCATAGGAGTTAAATTCAAACCCTTCTCCTGGACTTGGGTAGACACCCTGGAGCCTTGGGGCCAGTGACATCTTGTGCCTCACCAATTGCCTGCTTGGGTGGCTGGGTGCCAGGTACATGCCTACCAGATGAGGTTGGGGTCAGATCCACTTCTGGGTCCCCAGCACCCAGCCCTGTTCTTTTACACATAATGGGTGCTCAAGAGGTACCTGTGAAATGAAAATAAAAATACACCCTCTTTGCTAACCACTTTGCTTCAATGATAGGTATCCAGAGTCTTGAGTGTGAAGCGGGGGGTGAAGGAGAGGGGATCAAGAATGTGTCAGAATCTAGAGCCTGCTAGAAGGAAATTAGCACTGACTAATTTTGACTACATTATCATTTACATAAAATTCAAAAAAGGGACCCCAGTTAAAAGAGGTGTGCCTCTCCCCAGGGATATCCTGTGGCCACAGCTGCCTTTGGAAGAACAAGCCCAAACAGATGTAAGCGTGGTGCACTGTCAGGAGCTGGGCAGACCTGGCTTCCCTGGTCTCTGTCATGGCAGGGGAGCCCCAGCCTTGTTCTCACTGTGGGCCCCCGCCCCCTTTTGAATTGCACATTCTAGTAGTGGGGAATCTAGGCTTAGAAGCTGCAGTCATGCAGACTGAGGCAAACCACTTAACCTCTCTGAGCCTCAGTTTCTTCATGTGTGAAATGCAGCTACTAACAGCAGAAGTTGTAAGGAATCCAACTCCATGAGGGCAGGATTTTTGTTTTGTTCACTCCTGTTCCCTCATTACCTAGACAGTGACGGGCACATAGTAAGTGCTCAATAAACATCTGTTGCTGAATAAAGACAAAGCATACGGCCGGGCGCGGTGGCTCAAGCCTGTAATCCCAGCACTTTGGGAGGCCGAGCCGGGCAGATCACAAGGTCAGGAGATCGAGACCATCCTGGCTAATACGGTGAAACCCGGTCTCTACTAAAGAATACAAAAAACTAGCCGGGCGACGAGGCAGGCGCCTGTAGTCCCAGCTACTTGGGAGGCGGAGGCAGGAGAATGGCGTGAACCTGGGAGACGGAGCTTGCAGTGAGCTGAGATCCGGCCACCGCACTCCAGCCTGGGCGACAGAGCCAGACTCCGTCTCAAAAAAAAAAAAAAAAAAAAAAAGACAAAGCATATAGAGCAGTTCCCAGGATGCCCTAAACCTAGTAAATGGCAGCTGTCATTATTGTTACTATTGTCACTGCCGTCCCCTCTGGCTTTCAGGGACCCTCTCCCTGGGCCCAGTTCCCAAGTCAGGACAAGCCCTTTCTGGTCTATAGCTGCTGGCCTCAGATCTTCAGGAGCTCCAGGAATGTGGGGTTCCCCCTTGGGGTCTCCCTAACTTGTAGATGGCAAGAGAAATGGGGAAGTGAGGTGGTCCAAATGGTCTTCCCGGGGCCAGGCATGGTGGCTCATGCCTGTAATCCCAGCACTTTGGGCCGAGATGGGCAGATCATTTGAGGTCAGGAGTTAGAGATCAGCCTGGCCAACATGGTGAAACCCTGTCCCTACTAAAAATACAAAAAATAGCCGGGTGGTGATGGTGCACACCTGTAATCCCAGCTACTCAGGAGGCTGAGGCAGGAGAATCGCTTGAGCCAGGAAAACAGAGGTTGTTGTGAGCCAAGATTGCACCAATGGACTCCTGTATGGGTAACAGGATGAGACCCTGTCTCAAAAAAAAAAAAAAAAAGGTCTTCCTGGATATAAGAACAAGGAAGCAGGAGGCTGGCTGATTATGAGCCACCCTGTCCAGGAGAAGAGGGATTTCAACACCCTTTGACAAGGAGAAGGCTCTCCCATTCTATCATGCACTGGACTCCCATTCCCCACATCACCACTGACACCCCCAGGGCCCTAACACCTTCAGCAAGCCCTGCAGGCTGTCACAGGCCCAGGACTAGAAGGGAAGAACAGGGAAATGGGAAACCCCACCCCCACATTTCACACTAACATCCCTCTGACTGTAACAGCAACAGCAAGCACAGCACCACCAGCCCCTCCCAGGCCTTCCACCTGATGGGCAGACTCTTGGTTTCTCTTAAACAAGGCAGTGAGGTCTGTGGAGTGTGAAGCTGTTGCCCAGCCACCCATCTCTGAGCGCCAAGCCTCTTGCTTTCAGGGGACCCACCCACCACCCTATGGGATCTCACACCCCTGTCTAAACTCTCCCCACTTGTGACCTCTCCTGAAAACTTTCTACCCTCTGGAAGCTCCCTAGGGCCACAGCTGGTACCTGTGCCTAGATCACTGTCACTTCTGGGCTGGTGTAGCCCAGAGAATACCGTGACAGGATTACCTACAGAAGCAAGTCCAGGTCCTTAAAGGATGAATGGGACCAGGGCAGGACTAGGCAAAACAGCACTTTGGGATGGAGGAGGGAACAACTGACGGGCTGCAGATGGTATGACCCACAGCCCAGCCACAGAAACAGCCACCCAGGGGAGGCCTGGCTGGAGGCCAGAGTCCTACTTGCCTCCACCCAGCCCCCTTCCATGCCCCTCAGAACCCCTCCCTCCAGGGGGCCTGGCTATGCCCCAGTAAGTTTTAATAAGGGGCCCCTCCTCTTGGCAGGGCTCACAGGGGAGGTTTTGTCCTGCTCAGCCCAGTTTCTCGGCCTCCTCTCCTCACTGAGCAGCTGACCACTGTTCTTCCTGTTTTGCCCTCTCCCCTCCCATCCCTCTTCACCCAGGCCCTTTCCTGCCCACCATGAGCAGCTCCTGAGGCACCCCGAGGCACCAGCCTGCCTCCTTTGGATCACTCATTAAAAAAAAAAAAAAGCCAGGTCACCTCAACTCTGTACACAGAAGGGGACAGATGGAACCACAACACAGGTTATGAGAGACAGAGACTAGAAGAAACCTGATTGGCACCTCACATCCCAGGAAGCTTATGACAACCTTTGCTCTTTGACTAAACCCAGTGATGTTCTGACCCAACTCTACTAAGAATCCACCATGTCATAGTCCCGTGCCGGGGCATTCAGAGAGAGGAAGCACAGGCTCTGCCCCAAGGCAACTTCCAGTCTGAGGTGGGTAACGGAGACCCTGCATAAGTCCCCTGTCTGGTGGGGAGCGGGTAATCTCCTGCTTGAGAGGCTCCAGCCTATTGGCAGAGACATAGCACTTACCCAGAGGGACGTACTGGTCCTAGTTCTCTGATGAGGTAAGGGCTTGGGGTTCATTTGGGAGACCCCTGCAGAAGGTAGGGTTTGGGGAGGGCTCTGAGGAGGGGAAGAGACACACGCCTTGGCCCAGAGAAGGCAAGGCACGAAAGGTTATCAAAGCCCCTGCACCCTCAACCCCTTTTCTTTTTCTTTTTTTTTGGGGGGGACGGAGTCTAGCTCTGTCGCCCAGGCTGGAGTGCAGTGGCGCGATCTCGGCTCACTGCAAGCTCCGCCTCCCAGGTTTACGCCATTCTCCTGCCTTAGCCTCCCGAGTCGCTGGGACTACAGGTGCCCGCCACCTCGCCCGGCTAGTTTTTTGTATTTTTTAGTAGAGATGGGGTTTCACTGTGTAGACCAGGATGGTCTCTATCTCCTGACCTCGTGATCCACCCGCCTCGGCCTCCCAAAGTGCTGGGATTACAGGCTTGAGCCACTGCGCCCGGCCCCTCAACCCCTTTTCTATAGAAAGAGAAAGTACAGCCCAGAAAGGGCAAGAGATTACTCCGTGGGACAGAAACAGTACTGGGACAGGACACTGCCCTGCTTGTCTCTAGATGGTGAGGGCAAGTGGACAGCCTAGAAGCCAGGAAAAGGCATGACTGCTGGCAGAGGACAGAGCCCCAGAGCAGAGAAGAGAAAGCCTAGGTCCATGATTTCTACCCTTACTCCAATGGCAGCAATAATACCCCCACAGATACTCGCAGTTTTCCCAGCTTTTGCATATACATCATCACATTGCTCAATCACCCACCCTTTTCCTTTTACAAACGAGGAACCGAGGCCAGGAGCATACAGGTGGGCAGATGTCCAGTGCCCAGACCAGCACCTCCTCCCCAAGCCTCAGCCTGACAAGAGCTACCAGCCCATTACATAGAGGACGTCACTGAGGCTGAGGGACCTTAGTCCAGGGTGGCTGGGCACAGGGAGGAAGCTGAAAGCTAGCAGGAGGGCTGAAAGCAGCCATGTGAAAGTGAGATGATGAAGATGGCCTGGGATCATGGGGCAGAGCATGTGGCTATGACCTAAGAGGTGTTTTAGAGAAACAAAGATGGGCACTGAGGCCTAGTGCAACAAGCAGAAGCTACTGGGAGAAGTGGGAGGAAAGCAGATTAGGGATGCCAAAGGGGAGTAGCGATAGGAAGCCCCTGCTGTGGGGGTGAGGCTTGCAGGGGCTTGGGTAAAGTGGACAAGACCTTAGACAGCCCAGATATTTAGATAGCTTTGAGCATCTGGGAGTCAGAAAGTGGCAACATAGGCTGGACGCAATGGCTCATTCCTGTAACCCCAGCACTTTGGGAGGCCGAGGTAGGTGTATCACCTGAGGTCAGGAGTTCGAGACCAGCCTGACCAACATGGAGAAACCTCGTGTCAACTAAAAATACAAAATTAGCCAGGCATGGTGGTGCATGCCTGTAATCCCAGCTACTTGGGAGGCTGAGGCAGGAGAATCACTTGAACCAGGGAGGCGGAGGTTGCGGTGGGAGGTTGCAGTGAGCCATTATCTCACCACTGCACTCCAGCCTGGGCAACAAGAGCGAAACGCCGTCTCAAAAAAAAAAAAAAAAAGATAAAAAAAGAAAAGAAACTGGCAATGTGAGAGATTCAGGACCAAGGGGAGTACAGAGCTGAGCTGGGCCCAGGAGGTGTCCGGAGAACTTCCCTTAATTAGGGGCCAGAGCAGATCAGGAGATGGAGTAATCCTGACCCACATCCTCTGGGAGCAGGGGAGGGGCCCTGGCCAGAGAGCCTAGCCCTTGCAACAGGGGCCTGGGGAGGGCAGATGGCAGCCCCACCCAACAGCAGGAAAAAAAACCGCAGCAAATCACAGAGGCCTGACTTTGCCCCCTATCTTCACCTACTGAGAGAAGGGGCCACTGTCAGGCCAGGAGTAGGAGGAGGACTGGCACTATATTTTGCAGAAGAGGAAATGAAGGCCGAGAGGGGAAGTGACTTATCTACCACCCCACAGAAAGGCAGGGCCTGGCCTAGAGGGAGCCCTGACGGACCACTAGCTGCTCCTATCCATGGCCCCGGGAAAGTGAGAAGTGGGCACTGAAGGCACACGGGCAGCCTGGTCCACTCTGTGCTTCCCAGCTGGCCAGGGTTCCCCCAAGGCAGAGAGCTTCTTCATCTTTCCTTCCCATCCAAGGAGGCAAAGACATGCCCCTTCCCTTGGGCTGGGAGGGGCTGAAGCTGGGACCCCCTCAGGGGATAAGAAACAAATTCACCTTCCTCTAGACCCAACAGGGCCCTCCTTTTAACTTAATCATTCCACAGGCACATATTAAGTGCTTGCTGCGTGCTGGACCCTCGGATAATGGGGCTGCTAGGAGAACTGAGTTTGCAAGTAAAGGGCAGGGGCGGGGCAAGACCCGATCCCAGGCCAAGAGTGTTCCGAGTGGTTAGAAGGAGGCTCCAGGGACACAGCTGGTCCAGCCCTCGGGTGGGGAAGGCAGGGACCAAGATCAGACCCTAGGTGGGCCTGACTCCCGATTCCTTTCCTACAGCTGCTCAGATGGATGTGGGGCGGGAAGAGAGTGGGGGGAAAGGAGATACAGAGACTTATACAAGGGAGAAAAAAACAACTTCTCCATTCCTCCTGTCACCAAGGCATGGTCACATACTTGAGACAGGAATCCCCCAACACACACACACACACACACAGAGTCAGGATCCGACCTAGCCGGTACAGGGAGTCAACGGTAATCGGGGTTCGAGCCCAGTCACCCAGGCCACTTTCAGCAAGTCATCAAACTCGCTGGAGCCTCAGTCTCCTGGTCAATCCAATGGGAACAGTAACAACCACGACGCCCCACAACTGGTGAGAAAGAGAGAATGAAGGAGGACGCAGACTGCGAAGTCCCGATATGGATCCCGCCCCCCGCCCCTGCCCCATTTGCCCAGGCTCTTCCTGAGGTGAGACTGGCGGGAGTGGGGCGGGCAGGAACGAGGGCCTGAGCCCAGGACCGCAATCCCCGTGAGGGGCTCGAGGACCCCAGCCCAACGCCCTGCCGGGCCCCGCCCTCACCTCCTCCTCCATGGCGAGTCCGCCGGGATCCCACCGCTCCGCCGCTCGCTCCCGGCGCCGCGCGGACTCTGCCACTGCGTCCACGCCCGGCCGGGAAGCGACTCTCCGCGTTCTGTCCCGCCGGCTGCCGGGGGCCCAAGAAACTTCGGGGGGGCGGGGCCGGCGGGGAGAGGCTT
>NW_016808004.1:2966189-2971882 GCF_001698545.2 Rhinopithecus bieti | reverse complement strand
GGGGCGGCTGGGTCGGGGACCAGGCCCAGGGCGGGAAATGGGTGGGGCGAGGGCGGGGCGGGGCGGGGGTTGGAGACTGGACGGAGGAGCCGGGCGGAGCTGGAACTGGAGGAAGAGGGCGGGACGGGGCGGAGAAGCTTTCCTGCACCCGCCGAGGGAGAAGGACTAGGAGGGGGCTGCGGCACGGGAGGGGAGGGGGCTTCCGGCCCAGAGACTGAGGCGAGGTTGGCGGGAGCGGCGCGCCTGCAGGGCTGGGGTGGGGCGCACAGAGTGAGCGCTGGGGGCGCTAGCGGTGGAGCCTTTGAGGTCTCCTGAACCAGTGGGCTGGGGTTGCGAGACCGAGCCGAGCTGCCCTGGACGGCCAGAGATGTGGGCACACAGAGGCTCCTCCTCTTTCCTCCCCGACGCCAGGCAGTGGGCGATGGCCTGGTCTTCTCTCTGGAACCTCTGAACGGGGACGGGCCTGTAGCTTGGGTCTCTGTTCGGAGGGTGGTGTTACAGGAAGAGCTGGAGCTGAGAGTAGGGACTCCGGGGTCCCTTTACGGGGCGGCCTGCCCCTGGCTCTCAGGGGTCTCCAAGCGCAGTGTTTTCCTGCCCTCCTTGGGCATCGCTCAATCCCTCCCGTATCTGAGGGTCGACCATCCCCCCGATCCCGCGGTGATCTTGCAGCCCTGACAGCCTTGCTGGAGAGTGGAAGTGTGGGGACCAGCAGAGAGTAATGATTTTAGTTATACCATGAGCCCTCATTTTACATTGGAGAAACTGAGGCCCAGAGAGAGAAAGTAACTGGCTGCATCGCAGCCTGCAGCACCGCTCCCCACCACACACACATACTCCCCCTTAGCTCTCCTGGTCAATCCTGTCCCATGCCAAAGAAGGGAAAATTAAGTGCATGTGAGATCAGTGGTGACCTTCTTCGGCTCAGGCTGCCATAGCAGCGGCTGTGCCAGCGACCAAGCTCTCCTTTCACGGCCTTCTGCCAGCCCTCAGGCTCCCAGGCCACTTTCAGCCCTGTATGGAAAACGGCAGCCTGGGGCTCCCAGGACAAGGGGGAAGGAGCTGCAGGTACACTTCTCCCTCATGCCTGGGCCTGGGTTCCTTTATCTAAAGGAATGAAGAAAATTGAGGCTGATATTATCACACTGGTCAAGAAAAAGAAAGAATAGAAAAGAAAGATGAAGGAAGGAGAAAGAGAGGAAGGAGGGAGGGAAGGAAGGAAGGAAAAAAGGAAAGAAAAAAAGAAAATGAAAAGGAAGGAAGGAGAGAGAAAGGAAGGAAGGAGGGAGGGAAGGAAGGAAAGGAAAGAGCTGGGCGCAGTGGCTCACCCCTGTAATCCCAGCACTTTGGGAGGCCGAGGCGGGCAGATCACCTGAGGTCAGGAGTTCGAGACCAACCTGACCAACGTGGAGAAACCCTGTCTCTACTAAAAATACAAAATTAGCCGGAGAGGTGGTGCATCCCTGTAATCCCAGCTACTCGGGAGGCTGAAGCAGGAGAATCTCCCGAAAGGCGGAGTTTGCAGTGAGCTGAGATCACACCATTGCACTCCAGCCTGGGCAATAAGAGCGAAACTCCGTCAAAAAAAAAAAAAGAGAGAGAGAGAGAAGGAAGGAAGAAAGGAAGGGAGGGAGGGACAGAGGGAGGGAAAAGAAAGAAAGTGGGGGAGGGAGAGAGGAAGGAAGGAAGAAGGAAAATTGAGGCTGAGGATCTGAGATAGTCTCTGTATGTAGCAACCTCTTTCAGCCACCATATGGTTTTATTCCCTCAATCTGCAGAGCTGTGCTGCATTGTACTCCAATGCCCGAGGACTTGGAAGATCTTGTTTCTGGAAACTCATGCTCTACCTGCAACAGAGCGGAGACCCTGGGGAAATTCATGTTGTTATGCAGAAGCAGCCCTTTGTAGGGAGAGAGCGGTGAGGTCAGGTTGGTTTTGACATCCAAATAGTTCTGTCATTTTGGGGAATGAGCCATTGAGAACTACTCTGGCCTCAGTTTCCCCATCTAGCTCATGCTAGCCCTCTGGGTTTGCCTCTATACGGTGTGCATTCATTCAACACAAGTATTTTATTTTCTTTGTCTGTCAGGCCCTATGATAGTGGCTAGAAGATAATGGCAGAGCTCAGGATCCCTGTCCTCTATTGGGGAGAAAGGCATGTAAGCAGATGAGAATGCCAAGTGTCAAATGAGAGGGTGAATGCACAGAGGAGGGGCACCAGAACCAGGACAAAGGGGTAGGACAGGCATTCTAGGGAGAGGGGACAGGGTGTAAGCAATGGCATGGAGGCATGAACAGCACAGCATGTGTGTATAGGGCGGCCGGTCTGGAAAAGCAGACAGCTTTGTGCAGAGAGGGCCTTGTAGGTTGCGTGGAGGAGACCACATTTTAACCTCAGGGAAATGGGAAGTCATTGAAGGTTTTGGGGTGTGGGGGTCTGTTTTGCATGTGTACCATTTAATCATTCTGCAGTGTACTGAGTGCCCCTTAAGTGGGGGTGCTTTCTAAGGCATCATCCTACAATTATGCACTCAAAAGAATGTAAGGACCCCCTGTTATCTACTCACTATTCTAAACTCTCCCTGTATATCATTTAATCCTCACAAAAGTATCCATGAAATAGATACAATTGTTATCCCTATTGAACAGATCAGGAACCTGAGGCTTGAAGAAGTTAGATGACCCAGTTAAGGCCCCTTGACTGGATTCAAACCCTGCTTGACTCCACAGTCCATGCTCCCTACTAAATGACTCCTTTGGGCAGCATCGTGTGACCACGCCATGCAAGATCTGGGTCCTGCCTTGGAGAGCTGATGAACCAAACCAGTAGGAAGGTAGACAAGTCCTGATAAGGGCACTTAAAAAAATAATAAGACGGGTCTTGCTCCGTCAGTCAGGCTGGAGCACAGTGGTGCAATCATGGCTCAGTGCAGTCTCAACCTCCCAGACTCAAGTAATCCTCCCACCTTGGCCTCCCAAAGTGCTGGGATTACAGGCCGCAGACATGGTACCCAGTCCTGATAAGGACTTTGATGAAAAAGTACATGGTGCATGGTGAGAGTGGCTCCCAGAGGAGGGGCTGAGTTGTATTCCAGCAGGGTTAGTTGAATGGGGGCAGAGGGAAAGTTCAGGACAAGAAAACATCTCACAAAAATGAGAACTTGTAGAATATCCTGACTTGTTAGGTGAATTGTAGGCAGTCTTTATGTGGTCATATGTGTGGGGGGCAGAATGGGGAAGGTGAATTCGGTCAGATGCCACTAAGGAGGCAGCAGGAACCAGAGTGCTAAAGGCCTTGAGTGCTGACCTATGGTATTGAAATACCTCCTGCAAGTAGCAGGGGGCTACTGAAGCTTGAAGCGAGGTATGACACAATTTCATTTTCATCTTACAAGCTCATTTTCATGACTGCAATATGGGCAAGAAAGACAGGGTAGTCCATTGAATAGGAGATTATTCCAGAAATCCAAGTTGGAGGTAATGCAACTTGCTGAACCACTGAACCAGAGCAGTGGTTACGAAGATGTGGAGGATAGATTCAAGAGCTAGAAAAGAGATAGAGGGATTGGGACTTGGAGTGGTTTCTTTACTCATTGATTCATCCATTCAAAAAATACCTGTTGTGGCTGGGCGTGGTGGCTCATGCCTATAATCCCAACAATTTGGGAGGCCTTGGCAGGTGGATCACCTGAGGTCAGGAGGTCAAGACCAGCCTGGCCAACATGACAAAAACCCTGTCCCTACTAAAAATACAAAAATTAGCCAGGCATGATGGCGTGCACCTGTAATCTCAGCTACTCGGGAGGCTGAGGAAGGAGAATCGCTTGAACCCAGGAGGCAGAGGTTGCAGTGAACCTTCATCACGCCACTGCACTCCAGCCTGGGCGACAGAGGAAGAGTCTGTCTCTCAAAAAAAGTAACAAAAAAAATACCCGTTGAGTTTCCCATGTATCAGGGACAAAGCCATAAACATGACAGGCATGATCCCTGTCCTCATGAGGCTGAAAGAGAGGGACCACAGGCAAGTAAACAAATAAACATGTTAACAACTCAATGTGTTAAGTTCTGTAAAGGACATAAATAGGGTAATAAAATAGAAACTGGGCAGCCAGGTGTGGTGGCTTACACCTGTAATCCCAGCACTTTGGGAGGCTGAGGCAAGCGGATCACGAGGTCAGGAGTTCAAGACCAGCCTGGCCAAGATGGTGAAACCCTGTCTCTACTAAAAATACAAAACTTAGCCAGGCATGTTGGTGGGCACCTATAATCCCAGCTACCCGGGAGGCTGAGGTGGAGAATTGCTTGAACCCGGGAGGTGGAGGCTGCAATGAGCCGAGATCACGCCACTGCACTCCAGCCTGGGCAACAGAGTGAGACTCCCTCTAAAAAAAAAAAAAAAATAGAAACTAGGGGAGCCCATTTTAGATATGGTATGTGTGGTGGGGAAGCCTTTCAGAAGAGTGGATATTTCAGCTGAGACCTAAACGATGACTAAAAAGACAGCCACACAAAGAGGTGGGGAGGAAGGGGGAGGGTGTTTCCTACAAAGGAAAGAGCAAGAGCAAAGACTCTGGCATAAGAAAGGGCTTTGGGTATTAAGAAACATCAAGGAGGCCAATGTGACAGAAGCTTAGTGAGCAAGGGAGAGCAGTAGGCTTGAGGTCACATTGCACGGAAGGGGGAATTGACTTCAGGCTACGGTAAGTACTGTGGGTTTTATTCTAAGATGAATAGTCTTAGGGAGGCATTGAGGGCTTTTAACTACACCAGCTGCAAAATCTGATTTATACGTCTTGAAAGACCCTACCCTCCAACTTGGGCAACATAGTGAGACTCTATCTCTACAAAAAAATTGTAAAAATAAATTAGCCAGGCATGGTGCTGCACACCTGTTAGTCCCAGCTATTTATGAGGCTGAGGCAGAAGGATTGCTGAAGGCCAGGAATTGGAGACTGCAGTGAGCTACAACAATTGCCAGCCTGGGTGACAGGGCAAGACCTTGTTAAAAAAAAAAAAAAAAAAAAGTCGGGCCCAGTGACTCACACCTGTAATCCCAGCACTTTGGGAGGCCGAGGCGGACGGATCACCTGAGGTCGGGAGTTCAAGGCTAGCCTGACCAACATGGAGAAACCCCATCTCTACTAAAAATACAAAATTAGCCAGGCGTGGTGGCACATGCTTGTAATCCCAGCTACTCAGGAGGCTGAGGCAGGAGAATTGCTTGAACCCGGGAGGCGGAGGTTGCCGTAAGCTGAGATCGTGCCATTGCACTCCAGCCTAAGCAACAAGAGCAAAACTCGGTCTTAAAAAAAGAAAAGAAAGAAAGAAAAGAAAAAAGACAAGAAACATCAAGTTTCAATGGTTGGTTGGATGTGACAGTTGAAGAAACAAATCAGGGATATGGTGTGGGTTTTTTAATTGAGTCCAAAATGGTGGTGCCACTTACTGAAATGATAAAGACAGGAGGAAAACTGGGGAAGGAGATTAAAACCTCTGTTTTGGAGAAAGTGAGTCTGACATGCCTATTGGCATCCATGTGGAAATATCAGGAAGACAAATGAAGATATTGTTTGGTGTTTCAGGAAGAAGGGCAGGCTGGAGATAGAATGTTGGGAATCATCATGTAGTTGATAATTGAGTCACCGAAGAAGAAAGGAAAGAGGGAGGGAGGGAGAGATGGAGGGAGGGAGGGAGGG
>NW_016808004.1:2950468-2962383 GCF_001698545.2 Rhinopithecus bieti | reverse complement strand
AAAAAAAAAAAAAAAAAAAAGGGCAGGGCTGGGCACAGCGGTTCACACCTGTAATCCCAGCACTTTGGGAGGGTGAGACAGGTGGATCACTTAAAGTCAGGAGTTCAAGACCAGCCTAGCCAACATAGTGAAACCCTGACTCTACTAAAAATACAAAAAATTAGCCAGGTATGGTGGCGCACGCCTATAATCCCAGCTACTTGAGAGGCTGAGGCACAAGAAAGGCTTAAAGAACCTGGGAGGCGGAGGCTGCAGTGAGCCAGTTGCAGTGAGCTATGATCGCAGCACTGCACTCCAGCTTGGGTGACAGAGCAAGATTCTGTTACATACACACAAAAGAAGTAGGCTGGCACAGTGGCTCACTCCTGTAATCCCAGTACTTTGGAAGGCTGAGGCGGGCAGATCACCTAAGGTCAGGAGTTCAAGACCACCTTGTCAACATGGCAAACCCCATGTCTACTAAAAACACAAAAATTAGCTGGGCATGGGGGTGCACGCCTGTAGTCCTAGCTGCTCCGGAGGCTGAGGCAGGAGAATCAGTTGAACCTAGGAGGTGAACGTTGCAGTGAGCCAAGATCACCTACTGCACTCCAGCCTGGGTGAAAGAGCAAGACTCCATCTCAAAAAAAAAAAAAAAAAAAAAAATGGCCGTGAGCGGTGGCTCGTGCCTGTAATCCCAGCACTTTGAGAGGCCGAGGAGGGCGGATCATGAGGTCAGGAGTTCGAGACCAGCCTGGTCAACACGGTGAAACCCCATCTCTACTAAAAATACAAAAATTAGCTGGGTGTGGTGGTGGGCGCCTGTAATCCCAGCAACTTGGGAGCTTGAGGCAGGAGAATGGTTTGAACACGGGAGATGAAGGTTGTAGTGAGCCGAGATCGCGCCATTGCACTCCAGCCTGGGTGACAGGGCAAGACTCCGTCTCAAAAAAAAAAAAGTAAACATAGCCAGGCATGTACCTGTTGTCCCAGCTACTAGACAGGCTGAGTCCAGAGGATCACTTGAGCCCAAGTATTTGAGTCCAGCCTGGCGAACAGAGTGAGACTGTCTCTAAAAAGATTTTTAAATGTAATTCATTAGTTTTTTTTATGAGACAGAGTCTTGCTCTGTTGCCCAGGCTGGAGTGCAATGGTGTGATCACAGCTCACTGTAGCATTGACCATCTCAGTTCAAGTCATCCTCTAGCCTCAGCCTCCCAAGTAGCTGGGACCATAGGCATGTGCCACCACGTCTAGCTATTTTTTTTTTTTATTATTTTTTGTAGAGATGGGGGTTTCACCTGGATGCCCAGGCTGGTCAGGAACTCCTGGGCTCAAGTGTTCCTCCTGCCTTGACCTCCCAAAGTGATGGGATTATAGGCATGAGCTACAACACCTGGACTTTTTAATTTTAGAAAAAAAAAAAGGCTGAGCACGGTGGCTCATGCCTGTGATCTCAGCCCTTTGGGAGGTCGAGGTGGCAAGATCACCTGAGGTCAGGAGTTCAAGACCAGCCTAGCCAACAGGGTGAAACCTGGTCTCTACCAAAAATACAAGGGCCAGGCGTGGTGGCTCACACCTGTAATCCCAGCACTTTGGGAGGCCAAGGCAGGTGGATCACGAGGTCAGGAGATCGAGACCATCTTGGCTGACACAGTGAAACTCCGTCTCTATTAAAAATACAAAAAATAAAAATACAAAAAATTAGCCGAGCATGGTGGCGGGCGCCTGTAGCCCTAGCTACTCAGGAGACTGAGGCAGGAGAATGGCATGAACCTGGGAGGCGGAGTTTGCAGTGAGCTGAGATTGTGCCACTGCACTCCAGCTTGGGCAACAGAGCAAGACTCCATCTCCAAAAAAAAAAAAAAGAGCAAAACTCTGTCTCAAACAAACAAAAAAAAATTTTTTTTTTGAGATGAAGTCTGCTTTGGTTCTGTCACCCAAGCTGGAGTGTGGTGGCGAGATCTCGGCTCACTGCATCCTCCACCTCCCGAATTCAAGCGATTCTTCTGCCTCAGCCTCCCAACTACCTGGGATTACAGACGCATGCCACCATGCCCGGCTAATTTTTGTATTTATAGTACAGACAGGATTTCACCATATTGGCCAGGCTGGTCTTGAACTCCTGATCTCGTGATCTGTCCACCTCAGCCTCCCAAAGTGCTGGGATTACATGTGTGAGCCGCCGCACAGGGCACAAACAAAAAATTTGTTTGAAAAGGTAAACATAAATTCTGGTTAATGCTATGCATGCTAAAGTGTTAGAAGTGAAATGTACTCATCTCTATAACTTTGAAGTACATAACAAAGAGATGGATAGATATATGGATGTGATAAAACAAATACCGCAAAATATTGTAGATTTGTGATGAATATATCAGTGTTCACTGTACAATTAGTTTGATCTTTCTGTATATGCTTGGATTTTTTTTTTTTTTTTTTTTTTTTGAGACAGAGTCTCGCTTTGTCACCAGGCTGGAGTGCAGTGGTGTGATCTCAACTCACTGCAACCTCCACTTCCCAGGTTCAAGCAATTCTCCTGCCTCAGCCTCTCGAGTAGCTGGGACTACAGGCGTGCACCACCGCACCCAGTTAATTTTTGTATTTTTAGTAGAGACGGGGTTTCACCATGCTGGCCAGGATGGTCTCGATCTCTTCACCTCACAATCTGCCCGCCTTAGCCTCCCAAAGTGCTGGGATTACAGGCGTGAGCCACCGTGACTGGCCTGGATATTTTCGTGATAAAACAAGAGAACTAAGGTGTGAGAGGAGGTAGGAATGATGAATTACTGCCTAATGGATGAAGTTTCATTTTTCTTTTCTTTGAGATGGAGTCTTGCTCTGTTGCCCAGGCTGGAGTGCAGTGGTGTGATCTCGGCTCACCGCAACCTCCACCTCCCGGGTTCAAGCAATTCACCTGTCTCAGACTCCCGAGTAGTTGGGATTATAGGCGCCTGCTACTATGCCCGGCTAATTTTTGTATTTTTAATAGAGATGGGGTTTCACTTTGTTGGTCAGGCTGGCCTTGAACTCCTGACCTCAGGTAATCCACCCACCTTGGCCTCCCCAAGTGCTGGGATTATAGGTGTGAGCCACCACCATGCCTGAACTGGATGAAGTTTCTATGTGAAATAATGAAAACATTGAAAAATAAATTGTGGGGGGAAGTGAAAAAATTAAATAAATTGTGGCCAGGTGCAGTGGCTCATGCCTGTAATCCCAGTACTTTTGGAGGCTGAGGCGGGTGGATCGCCTGAGGTCAGGAGTTTGAGACTAGCCTGGCCAGTATAGTGAAACCCCGTCTCTACTAAAAATACAAAAATTAGCCGGGCATGGTGGCAGGTGCCTGTAGTCCCAGCTGCTCAGGAAGCTGAGGCAGGAAAATCGCTTGAACCTGGGAGGCGGAGGTTGCAATGAGCCAAGATTGTGCCGTTGCACTCCAGCCTGGACAGCAGAGCGAGACTCTATCTCAAAATAAATAAATTAAATAAATAAATTAATAAATAAATTGTGGTGATGGTTATACATTTGGAAGGTACTTAATGTCATGAATTATACACTTAAAAATAATTAAAATGATAAATATCATGTATATTTTTCCACAATTTTTTTAAAAAAGTTTGAAAGCCAAAGCAAAAAAACATATTAAGAGAAAATCTGTTGGGACATTCTGTTGCTTTTCCTTGAAGCAGTCTGGGGTATTGCACACAGAAACAGGGCAAGGGATTTGGCTTCCCCTGTATGTAAGTGCACTAGGCCCATTGTAAGCAGAGGGCAGTGGAAAGAGAACACAGGCTTTGGAAACACACCCGGGTTCATAATCCCAGCTCTTTCATTTTCTCTCCATGTGACTGTATTTGTTTCTTATTGCTATGGCTGCTATAACAAATTATCATACATTTAGTGACTTAAAACAACACAAATTTATTATCCTGTCATTCTGGAAGCCAAGAGTCTGAAACGTGTCCTACTGTGCTGAAATCAAAAGCTGTTTTCCTTCTGGAGACTCCAGGAGAGAATCCATTTCCCTGCCCTTTCCAGCTTCTAGAGGCCTCCTGCCTTCCTTGTTTTAGTCTGTGGCCCTTGCCTCCATCCTCAAAGCCAGCAGTAACATCTTCTCTGCTGGCTTTGAGGATGTCTCTCTCTCTCAACTCTACTTCCTTTGTCATATCTTCTCTGATTCCTGTTTCCTTCTTTCCCCTGTGATTACATTGGCCCACTCACATAATCCAGAATAACGTCTTCATCTCAAAAAACTTAATCATGACCGGGCATGGTGGCTCATGCCTATAATCCCAGCACTTTGGGAGGCTGGGGCGGGAGGATCACCTGAGGTAGGGAGTTCAAGACCAGCCTGACCAAACATGGAGAAACCCCTTCTCTACAGAAAATACAAAATTAGCCGGGTGTGGTGGCACATGCCTGTAATCCCAGCTACTAGGGAGGCTGAGGCAGGAGAACCGCTTGAACCCGGGAGGTGGAGGTTGCGAGATCGTGCCATTGCAGTCCAGCGTGGGCAACAAGAGGGAAACTCCATCTCAAAAAAAAAAGGAAAAAAAAAAAAACTTATTCATACCTGCAAAGTCCCTTTTGCCAACATAAGATAATATTCACAAATTCTGGGGATTTGAACATGGACATTTTTGGGAAGGGGGTCATTATTCTGCCTTCTATAATGACCTTGAAAATTTTTCTCTCTTTTTTTTTTTTTTTTGAGATGGAGTCTTGCTGTCGCCCAGGCTGGAGGGCAGTGGTGCGATCTCGGCTCACTGCAACCTCTCTCTCCTGGGTTCAAGTGATTCTCCTGCCTCAGACTCCCGAGTAGCTGGGATTACAGGCATCTGCCACCACACCCGGCTAATTTTTGTATTTTTAGTAAAGATGGGGTTTCACTATCTTGGCCAGGATGGTCCTGAACTCCTGACCTCGTGATCCACCTGCCTCAGCTTCCCAATGTGGTGGGATTACAGGCGTGAGCCACCACACCCAGCCAAAAATTTTTCTAAACCTGCTCATTTACTCATGTACAATGATGCATGCCACTGATAATCAATGTATGTCAAGACAATACGGAAGAAGAAAAATATCTCCCAAGATTTCTTTCTAGCCAGGTATGCTGGCACACGCCTGTAATCCCAGCACTCTGGGAGGCTGAGGCTGGCAGATCTCTTGAGCCCAGGAGTTTGAGACCAGCCTGGGCAATATGGCAAGACCCTAGTCTCTATAAAATATACAAAAATTTGCTAGGCATGGTGGCAGTCACCTGTAGTTCCAACTACTTGGGAGGCTGAGATGGGATCACTTGAGCAGGAAGGTCAAGGCTGCCATGAGCTGTGACTGTGCCACTGTACTCCAACCTAGGTGGCAGAGTGACAACCTGTCTCAAAAAAAAAAAAAAAAAAAGATTTCTAAAAGATTTATGGAGATATAATTCACATACCATACAATCTAAGCATCCAAAGCATTTGATTCAATGGTTTTTAGTATAGTCACAGGGTTGTGCAACTATTACCAATCAATTTTAGAATATTTTTATGTTTCTCCCATTTTGAGAAAACAGAGGCTTGAGACATGGAAACTTCCTTAGGGTAGCATCCACTGGAAAGGCATTGCAGTGGCTGTTATTAGCTGACATTCCAGTCCAGGTTATAGCTTTCATGAAGCTAGGGCAGTCACCTTGAGGCAGAAGAATAGGGTCTGGAGGCAGGGAACCCAAGGCTGTTTCACGCCGACTTCCTAGAACTAAATTAAAAGGAAAACCCGGCTGGGCACAGTGGCTCACGCCTGTAATCCCATCACTTTGGGAGGCCTAGGCGGGCAGATCACGAGGTCAAGAGATCGAGACCATCCAGGCCAACATGGTGAAACCCCATCTCTATTAAATATACAAAAATTAGTTGGTTATGGTGGTATGCACCTGTAGTCCTAGCTACTTGGGAGGCTGAGGCAGGAGAATCACTTGAATGGGGGAGGCAGAGGTTACAGTGAGCCAAGATAGTGACACTGCACTCCAGCCTGGTGACAGATGGAGACTGCATCTCAAAAAAAAAAAAAAAAAAAAAAAAAAAAAAAAGGAAAGAAAAGAAAAAGAATACCCTGGCCAGACATGGTGGCTCATGCCTATAATTCTAGCACTTTGGGAGGCCAAGGCAGGCGGATCACGAGGTTAGGAGTTCGAGAGAACAGCCTGGCCAATATGGTGAAACCCCATATCTACTAAATATACAAAAATTAAATGGGCTGGTGGCACACACCTGTAGTCCCAGCTACTTGGAAAGTTAAGGCAGAAGAATTGCTTGAATCCAGGAGGCAGAGGTTGCAGTAAGCCAAGATCCCGCCACTGCACTCCGGCCTGGGTGACAGAGCACAGAGTGAGACTCCATCTCTCAAAAAAAAAAAAAAAAGGAAAACCCTAACTTTCTATGCCTAAGTAACAAAAGGACCAAAGGCTACTCCCTTTGACCTTTCCTGCATAGCAGATGGGAGATTGGCTGTCTGCAACAAATCATACTGAGTGTGGGTCCAGTCTTCATTTGCAACTTTGTGACTTCACTCTGGCCTCTGAATGGTTGCTGTCTGCAACCAATCAGACTGATTGTGGCTACCACTTCAGTTACATGAAGTAAGCATAAAGTTGCCAATGGGAAACTTCTAGCCCGTATTTGTTTTTTTTTTTGAGATGGAGTCTCGCTCTGTCACCCAAGCTGGAGTGCACTGGCCAGATCTCAGCTCACTGCAAGCTCCGCCTCCTGGGTTCACGCCATTCTCCTGCCTCAGCCTGCCAAGTAGCTGGGACTATAGGCGCCCGCCACCTCGCCCGGCTAGTTTTTTGTATTTTTTAGTAGAGACGGGGTTTCACCATGTTAGCCAGGATGGTCTCGATCTCCTGACCTCGTGATCCGCCCGCCTCGGCCTCCCAAAGTGCTGGGATTACAGGCTTGAGCCACCGCGCCCGGCCATCTAGCCGGTATTTGAACCCAAGAAAATTCTGTATCTCAGATCCCCTCCCACACTGTGGAGTGTAATTTCGTGTTTGATTTTTTGTTGTTGTTTGTTTGTTTTTTGTTTTTTGTGTTTTTTGTTTGTTTTTTTTTTTTTGAGACGGAGTCTTGCTCTGTCGCCCAGGCTGGAGTGCAGTGGCCGGATCTCAGCTCACTGCAAGCTCCGCCTCCCGGGTTTACGCCATTCTCCTGCCTCAGCCTCCTGAGTAGCTGGGACTACAGGCGCCCACCACCTCGCCCGGCTAGTTTTTTGTATTTTAGTAGAGACGGGGTTTCACCGTGTTAGCCAGGATGGTCTCGATCTCCTGACCTCGTGATCCGCCCGTCTGGGCCTCCCAAAGTGCTGGGATTACAGGCTTGAGCCACCGCGCCCGGCCTGTTGTTGTTTGTTTTGAGACAAGTTCTCGCTCTGTCGCCCAGACCGGAATGCCGTGGCACGATCGAGGCTCACTGCAACTTCTGCCTCCTGGGTTCAAGTGATTCTCATGCCTCAGCCTTCCAAGCATCTGGGATTATAGGTGCCCACCACGACACCCAGCAATTTTTGTATTTTTAGTAGAGACAGGGTTTCACCATGTTGGTGAGGGTGGTCTGGAACTGCTGACCTCAAGTGATCCCCCCATCTCGGCCTCCCAAAGTGCTGGGATTACAGGCTTGAGCCACCGCGCCTGGTGGTACTTTGTTTTTCAAAAAATCCCTGCTTTTGTTATTTTGTTGCTTCATTCTCTCTTTGCTTTGATGGGCATTTTGTCCAATTCTTTGTTCAAAATGCCAAAAACCTAGACAACTTTCAGTCACCACCCTCTACCGCTAACAGCCTGGGAGCAGTGTAAGTGTTATAGTAGCTAAGCCCCATGGAGTGATTAAGCCAGCAAGTAATCTGGGTTCAATGTTTGGTTTTACTCTCTATATCAGCTATGTGACCTTCAGTAAAATCTCTGGGAGTCTTGCTTTTCCTTATTTGAAAATGAAGGGGCGTGGTCAAGGCCTTGTGAATCCAGCACTCTTGGGAGCTTGGGTGAGACGGGTGGATCACGAGGGTCAGCGAATCCGGGAGGGACCATCACTGTGCTAACACGGTGAAACCCCGCTCCTCTAGTAAAAAATACAAAAAAAAAAAAAAAAAATAAAAAAAACTAGCCCTGCGAGGGTGGCGGGCGCTCTGGTATGTCCCACTACTCAGGGAGTGCTGAGCAGCTGGAGAATGCCGTGGGAACCCGGGGAGCGGAGCTGCAGTGAGCTGAGATCCCGGCCACTGCACACCAGCCTGGCGCCTGGACAGAGTAAGACTCAGTCTCAAAAAAACAAAAAAAAAAAAAAAAAAAGAAAACATGAAGTACGGGCGCGGTGGCTCAGTGTAATCCTCGGGCTTTGGGAGGCCCAAGACGTGGGTGGATCGTTTGACCCTCCCGGAGTTCGAGAACGCAGGCCTGGGAAAACATGGTTGACATCCCATCTCCTACAAAAAAAAAAAAAAAAAAAAAAAAAAAAAAAAAAAAAAAAAAATATACGTAGTATATAGTATATCAGTATATAGTAGTATAGTGGTGATATATATATCGCTTATAAGTATATAAAGTAGCCGGGTGTGCGTCTGTAGTTCTAGCTACCTGGGGGGGCTGAGGCGGGAGGATCACCAGAGCCCAGGAGGCAGAGGGCAGTGAGTCACGACCGCGCCACGGCAGAGGTTGCAGTAAACCGAGATTGCGCCACTGTACTCCACTACAGCCTGGGTGACAGACTGAGCCCTAGGAAGGAAAAACGAAAGGAAAAAGGAAAGGAGAGAGCAATTTAATCCTTGGTAGCTGTCATTATCTGTAAAATGAGGTAGCCAGACTCACCTGTAAGATCCTTTCCAGCTATGTAATTCCAAGCTTCAATGACATAATAAAGATAATTAAAAGTAAATTCTTTCAACATCCTGTGCAAGAAGAGGGATAAAATTTCCCTGAAGACAGACTCTACTCGCTTCCGCTGTACCCTCTAGTACGTGGCACAGGTCTCAGAGTTTCTCACTCATGGGCTTCAGCTGGGTGGGAAAGCCAAAGCGTAAAATGCCCTTTAAAAAGGCAGAGAAGAATGTAGAGTTGGGGGCGGCGGAGGGACTGGGCAGGCCTTGGGGTGTTCTGCCCAGAACTGAACAATGGTACTGTGAGTGTAAACAGGGGTGTGAGGGACCACAGGCAGGTCCTCCCCAAGGCCAAGCCCAGCCTCTGTGTGCCGGCTAGAGGGGAAAGGCAGTGTGCTGGAAGGATGGTTCTGAAAATAATTCTTCGGAGTCGTGTAGGGTTTTCAGACCCGACACCACGCGCGGCCCAGTGGCTGCAGCCGCCGCGGCCTCCTCGCACCACGCCCAGCCGTCCACTGGATTTGGTACGCTGCCACAGCCATAAACCTCCTTCCTCTGGCAGGCGATTGGTACAGCCCAAGCTCCGGGAGTAGAAACGCAGACACACCCATTGTCACGCCCCTACCTCTGATTGGCTGGAGAATTTAAAGATCCAGTCGGTGATTGGGTGATTTTCTGCCTCTAGCATTTGAAAAATTTCTAGTTTCGGAGCTTCGCCATAGATCTGCTTGTTCATCTGAGTGTCGGCGCAAGTGAGTGTCTGCCCGAACCCAGAGGTGGGGAGCAAAGAGCCTGATTCATCTAGGGGTTCCCGCCGGGAGGGTGCAGACAAGTGGGTCAGGCGGAGGGAGCATGGATTCTACGGTCCCAGGGTCCCCTGCGATTTCCCTACCCGAATATTTTCCACCTCGTCTCCACTTTGCTGATGGGAAGCGTGAGGGCATGGGAATCACACTGACTTTGACTACCAGCCGCTGTGGCTTATGAAGGGCAAGTGAGTTTCCCTCTCCCAGCCTGTTTCCACGTCTGTATACGGGGAATAGTGAGACCTGCCCGCTACATATAAGCCAGTGAATGTTACCTGCAAGGCAGAAGGCGCTTATTACACGGCAGCCCTCTTTGCATCTCCCCACGGGCGATTCTGCTTCTTCCTGGGGAGAGGACTCTGAGGATTCCTGTGCTCGCCCTGGGTCTCAGGGAAGGAGGATTCTTTCTGCGCAGGGACCCCCTTCTAGTGAGGTCCTTGCAGGACACCTGAGGCTCCCTAATCCTGGGTGCCCATCCGCCGCTCTGGAAATTGTTGTGTAGCAGGGTGCGTGTGTGTGTGTGTATATAAATTGTATATATTGTGTGTGTTTATATAGAAATTGTGTGTGTATATATATTGTATATATAGAAATAGAAATTGTGTAGCAGGGTGCGTGTATATATATACACACACACATATGTATGCATATATATGTATTTATATGTATGTATGTTTTTTAATTAGAGGGTATCACTCTTGCCCAGGATGGTTTCCAGCTCCTGGGCTCAAGCTATCTTCCTCAGCCTCCCAAAGTGCTGGAATTACAAGCGCCCGCCACCACGCCCGGCTAATTTTTGTATTTTTAGTAGAGACGAGGTTTCACCGTGTTGGCCAAGCTGGTCTCAGAGCTCCTAACCTCAAGTGATCCGCCCACTTTAGCCTCCCAAAGTGCTGGGATTACAAGCGTGAGCCACCACGCCCGGCCCAGCGTACATTCTAAGAGTGGATTTTCGGTTAGCCCAAAGCCCTTTCTCCGTCTCTGTGACCTCCTCGTGTTACCAGTGACAGTCCTCGTGATCCTGTACGGCCTTGACCTTGCTCCCTGTCGCGTCCTTTATAGCACCCATTACGTCCCCTATAGCATCCCTTACGTCCCTGAATCCTCAGGACCACTGTGCTCCGGTGTCTTCGCAGACCTGCAGAGGCGGTGGCAATGCTGTCGGGCATGGAGACGGCGGCAGGGGAATACGAGGACTCGGAGCTGCGGTGCCGCGTGGCTGTGGAGGAGCTGAGCCCGGGCGGGCAGCCGCGAAGGCGCCAGGCGCTGCGCACCGCGAAGCTGAGCCTGGGTCGCAACGAGCGCCGCGAGTTGATGCTGCGGCTACAAGCGCCAGGGCCCGCGGGGCGGCCGCGCTGCTTCCCTCTGCGCGCCGCGCGCCTCTTCACGCGTTTCGCCGGGGCAGGGCGCAGCACCCTGCGGCTCCCCGCCCACGGCGTCCCCGGGGCCGGCGCAGTGCAGCTGCTGCTCTCGGACTGCCCCCCAGACCGCCTGCGCCGCTTCCTGCGCACATTGCGCCTCAAACTGGCTGCGGCCCCGGGTCCCGGGCCGGCCTCCGCCAGAGCACAGCTGCTGGGCCCAAGGCCCCGCGACTTCGTCACCATCAGCCCTGTGCAGCCCGAGGAGCGGCGGCTCGGGGCGGCCACCCGGGTTCCGGACACTACGCTGGTGAAGCGGCCTGCGGAGCCCCAGACTGGGACCGAGCCTAGCACAGTGAGGACGGGAAAGAGGGGACACCTTTAGGAGTGGATGTGCCATTCTTTTAAGATGGAAGAGACCTAGAGACCCAAGTTTGGGGGAAAACCTGTGTGGGTATTTGAGGGCGCTGCTGGTTATCTCAGATACGCATCTGACATCTGAGTATGACAGGGGTGTGGAAATTGTGCCTGTGGTCGTTATAGTGTAACCCCTGAGATGGTGTAAGTCAAAACAGGAAATGGGACCTGGCTACATTAGAAGAGAAAGCAGAGGCCAGGCATGGTGGCTCACGCCTGTAATCCCAGCACTTTGGGAGGCTAAAGTGGGCGGATCACCTAAGGTTAGGAGTTCTGCGGCCAGCCTGGCTAACATGGTGAAACCTCGTCTCTACTAAAAATACAAAAATTAGCCAGGCTTGGTGGCGGGCGCCTGTAATCCCAGCTACTTGGGAGGCTGAGGCAGGAGAATAGCTTGAACCCGGGAGGCAGAGCTTGCAATGAGCCTAGATCGCGCTACTGCACTCCAGCCTGGGCAACAGAGCAAGACTCTTCCTCAAAAAAAAAAAAAAAAAAAAAAAAAAAA
>NW_016808004.1:2940762-2949672 GCF_001698545.2 Rhinopithecus bieti | reverse complement strand
GGAGGCTGAGGCGGGCGGATCACAAGGTCAGGAGATCGAGACCATGGTGAAACCCCGTCTCTACTAAAAATACAAAAAAATTAGCCAGGCGCGGTGTCGGGCGCCTGTAGTCCCAGCTACTCAGCAGGCTGAGGCAGGAGAATGGCGTGAACCCGGGAGGCGGAGCTTGCAGTGAGCCGAGATCGCGCCACTGCACTCCAGCCTGGGCGGCAGAGGGAGACTCCGCCTCAAAAAAAAAAAAAAAAAAGAGAGAAAAAAAACAGAGAAGGCTTGGAAAGGAGACTCCAGAAGGAATGCTGGGAGAGGATAGTAGGCCCAGAGGAGAGGAGCTTATGGAGACAGTGAAGTGGTCATTCGTGTCCTGGGCAGCCAACAGTTGAAGCAGATGAGGGGAGCAGTCTGGTGGGTTTGACAATTTTTGTGGGCTGGGGCGGGTGAATCATAGACCACCAGGGTTTGACACTAAGCTGGTGAGAGGACAGAGATAGGACAAGAAGGGGCCCTGGCTAGGCAGGGTTTTGCTTGGGTGTTTTGATGTGAGAAACAGGTTTGTGGTAGGAAGAGAAACTTAGGTGACAGGACAAGAAGGATTAGGGAACCCAGGGGAAGGAGCTGAGGGAGGGTCTGGACCCCACTGGGATGTTCTGTCCAGGACTAGACAATGGGGGTCTTCAGGGCACAAGGAGAGATAGAGACTCCAATAGTTGCTGGCAAGCTCTCCAGGTGAACCCAAGAGCTCCAGGAATGAAGGCAGCAGAGGACAAAGGGTTACCAGGCCCAGCACTGAACGTGGGCCAAGAAGGGTGGGGGCAATGGCTAGCCGGTGGGAGGATGTTCTGAGATAGCTCTATTCCTCCCAGGAAGCCCCAAGGTGGCCCCTGCCTGTGAAGAGGCTGAGCTTGCCCTCCACCAAGCCACAGCTTTCTGAAGAACAAGCTGCTGTGCTGAGGGCCGTCCTGAAAGGCCAGAGCATCTTTTTCACTGGGAGTGCAGGTAGTGGGAGCAGAAAGGAGGTAGGGGGACAGTGGTGGGGTGGGATAGAGGAACAGGGAGACCTGTCTAACTTTGTCCCTGTCCAGGAACAGGGAAGTCATATCTCCTGAAGCGAATCCTGGGCTTACTGCCCCCCACAGGCACTGTGGCCACTGCCAGCACTGGGGTGGCAGCCTGCCACATCGGGGGCACCACCCTCCATGCCTTTGCAGGTAAGTGGGAACAACTAGGGCTTGAGCTAAGAGCAAGCCCAGCTTCTGGGAAGGGAGAGAGGGGAAGTCTGCATTAAGAGGGGGTTTTGGGGGGCTGGGCGCGGTGGCTCATGCCTGTAATCCCAGAACTTCAGGAGGCCAAGGTGGGAGGATCGCTTGAGCCCAGGAGTTTGAGACCAGCCTGGCCAACACAGTGAGACCCCGTCTCCACAAAATTTAAAAATTAGCGGCCGGGCGCAGTGGCTCACACCTGTAATCCCAACACTTTGGGAGGCCGAGGCGGGTGGATCACAAGGTCAAGAGATCGAGACCATCCTGGCTAACATGGTGAAACCCCATCTCTACTAAAAATACAAAAAAATTAGCCAGGCATGGTGGCAAGTGTCTGTAGTCCCAGCTACTCCGGAGGCTGAGGCGAGAGAATAGCATGAACCCGGGAGGCAGAGCTTGCAGTGAGCCAAGATTGCGCCACTGCACTCGAGCCTGGGTGACAGAGCTACACTCTGTCTCAAAAAAAAAATTAGCTGAGCATGGTGGTGTGTGCCTGTAGCCCCAGCTACTATGGAGGTTGAGGTGGGAGGATTGCTTGAGCCCATGAGGCCAAGGTTATAGTGAGCCAAGATCATGCCACTGCACTTCAGCCTGGGCGACAGAGAGAGACCTTCTCTCAAAAAAAAAAAAAAAAAAAAAGAGGGAGAGAGCGAGAGGGTTTGGGTATTAGCCCAGGCTAAACAGTGTCACTCACAGGCATCGGCTCAGGCCAGGCTCCTCTAGCCCAGTGTGTGGCCCTGGCCCAAAGGCCAGGCGTGCGGCAGGGCTGGCTGAACTGCCAGCGGTTGGTCATTGACGAGATCTCAATGGTGGAGGCAGACCTGTTTGACAAACTGGAGGCCGTGGCCAGGTCAGTATGTTCAGAGGGCAGCAGGTGAAAACTGGGACCTGGTGGTCTTCCGTGTGCCCCTAAAGCACCCCACGCTCCTCTCCAGAGCTGTCCGGCAGCAGAACAAGCCATTTGGAGGGATCCAGCTCATCATCTGTGGGGACTTTCTACAGCTGCCACCTGTGACCAAGGGCCCCCAGCCCCCACGGTTCTGCTTCCAGGTACTACTCACCTCCTAGCTCTGCTCTCCTTAGGGGTCTGCTCTGCTCCTTGACCCGCCCCCACCCTGCTCCCATCAGGCCAAGAGCTGGAAGAGGTGTGTGCCAGTGACCCTGGAGCTGACCAAGGTGTGGAGGCAGGCAGATCAGACCTTCATCTCTCTACTGCAGGCTGTGAGGCTGGGCAGGTGAGCTCTGTTGGATGGGGAAGGGGCTATGGGATGAGGATCCAAGCATGGGCCACAGTGGAACACAGGGAGGGACCCAGGGAAAGGGGAGAATGGTTACCCTGAGGAGCAAGCACTCCATGCAGGAAAAGGAGCCTTGGGCATGGCACTGAGCAACTCAGGATGGACTGTAGTCAGGACCTTCATGGCCCCATAGGAGATGGTCGCCCTGTGAGTGTTGGGACCCAGCCTCCCTCAGGGTTGGGTCTCCATCACCTAGCACAAGGCCTGGCATTAAGTAGGTGTCAGGGGGTGGGCGCAGTGGCTCACACCTGTAATCCTAGCACTTTGAGAGGCTGTGGCAGGTGGATCACGAGGTCAGGAGTTTGAGACCGGCCTGGCCAACCTGGTGAAACCCAGTATCTACTAAAAATACAAAAATTAGCTGGGTGTGGTGGCACGCGCCTGTAGTCCCAGCTACTTGGGAGGCTGAGGCAGGAGAATCACTTAAACCCAGGAAGCAGAGGTTGCAGTGAGCTGAGATCATGCCACTGCACTGCAGTCTGGTGACAGAGCGAGACTCGTCTCAAAAAAAAAAAAAAAAAAGAAGAAACATAAGCTAGATTTTTCACCCAAGGTAGCAGGCAAGTAGACAGAAGATTGTACCCTGGAGGCCAATCTGGGTCCTGCAAATCTCCTGCCTGTGCTCACTCATCATAGCCAACTTCCTCCGGAGCATTTTGGGGTGGGAGGGTGGCCAGTTCTGACCTGGGGCAGCACAGGGAAGGGTGCCCACCTGTGATCAAAGCTCAGTACCCTGCCCCTCCTTATTCCCCATGTTTGGGGTCCAAGTTTGGAGGGGACAGGTTGGCCAGCTTGAGGGGGCAGAAACTATTCCCTGGTGCCCTCTTCCAGTCCCAAGGCCTGACCCATGGCCTGCTGCTTGAACCATCCTGCCCATGTTCCCACCTTCCCTGCTGCACAGGTGGGCTCTGCCCTGACAGTCCAGCCCCCACAGGTGTTCAGATGAGGTGACCCACCAGCTCCAGGCCACAGCTTCCCACAAGGTGGGAAGAGATGGGATTGTGGCCACGAGGCTCTGCACCCACCAGGATGACGTGGCCCTCACCAACGAGAGGCGGCTTCAGGAGCTGCCAGGTGAGCAGGGAGCCTGGGCTGGGCAAGACCAGCTGGGAAGGGTTATAAGCAGATGTGGCCCCCAGGCAACCTGGGCCTCTGGGTCCTAGGCCCCCAACCTCTGTAGTCATAAAGATCCTTATATTTGCAAATGCAACTGTGACTTTGAGAGGTATGGTGAACTAAATTCCACAGCCCCTCAGGCCTGCGCTGCCTCTACTCCCTACCCCTATGCTCTGGTCTAACAGTTTTTTTTTGGAGGCTGGGCACAGTGGCTCACTGTAATCCCAGCACTTTGGGAAGCCAAGGCAGGCAGATGACCTGAAGTCAGGCATTCAAGACCAGCCTGCCCAACATGGAAAAACCCCGTCTCTACTAAAAATACAAAAACATTAGCTAGGTGTGTTAGTGGGCGCCTGTAATCCCAGCTACTCGGGAGGCTGAGGCAGAAGAATTGCTTGAACCCAAGAGGCAGAGGTTGCAGTGAGCCGAGATCGTGCGATTATACTCCAGCCTGGGTGACAGAGCGAAACTCCATCTCAAAAAATAAAAAATTAAAAAAATTTTAAAAAAAGTTTTTTTTGGGATACTGAGTTACAAGTCAGTGATTTGTGATCTGCTTGCTCAACTCTTTTTCTCCAGGTAAGGTACACAGATTTGAGGCTATGGACAGCAACCCTGAGCTGGCCAGTATCCTGGATGCCCAGTGTCCCGTTAGCCAGCTCCTTCAACTAAAGCTGGGGGCCCAGGTGAGTGGGACGCAGGGCCTAGCCCCTGGGAGCTTCGGCTGTCCCGCATGGGCCTTGCTGATCCCTACCCCTCTGCCTACGCCACTCTACAGCCAGTGGGTCCAGCTTTGACCACACTGAAAACCTCCCTGCCTCCTGTTCCTACCCACCTTCCCATCTTCAGCTTTCTACTGTTTTTCTCTACCTACACCAGGAGGTCCTCTAAACAGTGTTGTTTTGGGCAAGTTTCTTTCCCTTGCTGAAGCTCTGTCCCCTCATCCCTAAAAATGGGGAATGAAATACCTACCCCACACAAGCTGTCTTCTGTAGTATACTTTATAAATGGGAGAGTCCTGATTCCTCCCCCGATGTTAGGGGTGGGCAGAAGATTTTCCTTAGGTCACCCAAGGGGAAAATACATGCACAGTGTATCTGAGAGGGGTGGCAGGACCTAGAGCCCATCCCTCAAGATTTGTGGTCCATACATGTACCTATAACAGAGCCGATATTTTCTTTTGTTTTTTTTGAGACGGAGTCTCGCTCTGTCGCCCGGGCTGGAGTGCAGTGGCCGGTTCTCAGCTCACTGCAAGCTCCGCCTCCCGGGTTGACGCCATTCTCCTGCCTCAGCCTCCAAGTAGCTGGGACTACAGGCGCCCGCCACCTCGCCCGGCTAGTTTTTTGTATTTTTTAGTAGAGACGGGGTTTCACCGTGTTAGCCAGGATGGTCTCGATCTCCTGACCTCGTGATCCGCCCATCTCGGCCTCCCAAAGTGCTGGGATTACAGGCTTGAGCCACCGCGCCCGGCCTCAGAGCCGATATTTTCAAAGCCCTGTGATAGAGGTTGCCTTATTGATCCCTTACCACCTCCTTCTGGGGCAAATGGAGCAAATATTATTCCTCTTGGACATAAAGGAAAACTGGGACTGCGGAAGATAAGGCAACTTGCCACAGGGGTCACAGGCAGCCAGTGGCAGAGCTAAGGACTGGGATTCAGTGTCCCTGTGACAACTCCCTGCCCTCAGCCTCTGAGAACAGCGATGGCTAAGCTAAGACCAGGCATGGGTAGGGGGGCTGCTGTCCATTCCTCTCTCTTCCTTGCAGGTGATGCTGGTCAAAAACCTATCGGTGTCTCGGGGCCTGGTGAATGGCGCCCGAGGGGTGGTAGTTGGGTTCGAGGCAGAAGGGAGAGGTAAGTGTTGGGAGGAGATGGCAGTCCTACTACACGGTTTGCAGCATGGCCCCCGGAATGGTGGGGGGAGAAAAACACTAGGAAGGAAAGCTCCAAAGGCTCCTTGCTCCTCACATCAGAGCCCTGAAGCAGAGCTAAAGTTGGACTGCTCCATGCCCTCCTTAGGGCTACCCCAGGTGCGGTTCCTGTGTGGAGTCACTGAGGTCATCCGCGCTGACCGCTGGACGGTGCAGGCCACCAGGAACCAGCTCCTCAGCCGGCAGCAGCTGCCCCTCCAGCTGGCCTGGGCGATGTCTATCCACAAGAGCCAAGTGAGCACCGGTGTTGGGGGTGGGGACAGGGCAGGCAGAAGGAGGTCAGGCATGTTGGGGTCTATGTGTCTTTTTTTTTTTTTTTTGAGACAGAGTCTTGCTCTGTTGCCCAGGTTGGAGTGCAGTGGCGTGATCTTGGCTCACTGCAACCTCCGCCTCCCGAGTTCAAGCTATTCTCCTGCCTCAGCCTCCTGAGTAGCTGGGACTACAGGCACATGCCACCATGCCTAATTTTTGTATTTTTAGTAAAGATGAGGTTTCACCTTGTTGGGCAGGATGGCCTCAATCTCCTGACCTTATGATTCACCCACCTCAGCCTCCCAAAGTGCTGGGATTACAGGTGTGAGCCACCATGCCCAGCCTATGTATCTTTTTTTTTTTGAGACTTGCTCTGTCCCCCAGGCTGGAGTGCAGTGACGTGATCTCCGCTCACTGCAAGCTCTGCCTCCCGGGTTCATGCCATTCTCCTGCCTCAGCCTCCCGAGTAGCTGGGACTACAGACGCCCACCACCACACCCGGCTAATTTTTTGTATTTTCAGCAGAGACGGGGTTTCACCGTGTTAGCCAGGATGGTCTCGATCTCCTGACCTCGTGATCTGCCCGCCTCGGCCTCCCAAAGTGCTGGGATTACAGGCGTAAGCCACTGTACCCGCCTGTAAAAAAACAAATGCACTTTTTTTTTCCCCACCATTTTCTAAGCCACTACTAGATACGTTAAACTGTATAAATTGTATACAACCATTGTATAAAGTGTAGATATAATGAATAATCAATACTGTTTTGCACAGAAAAAAAACAGAGCTCAGAGAGGTTAAGGAACATGTCCCATGTCACACAGTTAGTGAGTGGCAGCCTGGATTCAGCTCCACGCCTGTCTGACCCAGAGCCTGAGCTCTTCTTTCACTCCATCCCTCAACTCTTACCTGGATCTGTGTCCCCCAGTCCCCTTCCTACTCAGACAGCCACCTGCTGTCATGCTCTCCCTCTGTCTAGAGACTCTCTGGACTGGACAAGGAGATCCAGGGGCAGTAGCAGGGCTGGTAAAGGGTCAGGCCCTTCAGGGCAAGGGACTTCAGGCTGAGCTGGCTCCATCTCTGTCCCTGCATCCCCCAGGGCATGACCCTGGATTGTGTGGAGATTTCTCTGGGCCGTGTGTTTGCCAGTGGCCAGGCCTACGTGGCCCTTTCCCGGGCCCGCAGCCTGCAGGGCCTACGTGTGCTGGACTTTGACCCTATGGCAGTTCGCTGTGACCCCCGTGTGCTGCACTTCTATGCCACCCTGCAGAGGGGCAGGGGCCTCAGTCTGGTGAGAGGGAGTCATCTAATGGTGGGCTATGGCCATAGGTGGGGTGGGAGCTAGGACAGAGGGAGGGCCCAGTGGGACCTGAGGTGGGGGCAGGAGAGCCCTCTACTGGCTTCTTAGGGGGTGAGGGCAAGAGGAAAGAGATGCTGGCCCCCAGGTTAAGGCCCTGGGGAACAGCACAAGCCCATGACTGGGCTTCTCTGGCTCTGATCCAGGAGTCCCCAGATGATGATGAGGCAGCCTCAGACCAGGAGAACGTGGACCCAAACCTCTGAGCCTCACCTGCAAAGAGAAGACAAAGGGTGGCCTCCCTGTCCTCCTGCTCCCTAGTGGGCCAGGGCCCCAGGGAATAACTGGAGGAGGCGGGCAGTGTCCCCTTCTGTATATTTTAGGGGCTCTCAGCCTCCTGGCAGGGTTAAAGGGAGAGTGCTTTAAACCCGTGTACCAGCTGTGCTTCACTTTGCCCTGGGTGAGTTGCTTCAGGGTCAGAAGTAACCCTTTCTATGCCAGTTAAGAAAGAGCCTGTGTGGTAGCTGGTGTCAGAGGACAAAGCTCTCTGCAAGGGCTGGACACAGAGCTGCAGAGTCCTGAACATCCCTCCTTTCGGGCTGCAGAAGGGAGAGGCAATGAAGACAGGTGCTCCGGAAGCAGCATCAGGGCTCTCGGGGGTGACCTGGGGGGGGACTCAGGCTGGGTACAGCCTCCAAACAGAGAACGGAACTTAGGTATATCTCCACGGCTAGGCCCAGCCTAGCCCAGCCCAGAACAAACACCCTTCAGAGCCTAACTGAAGAACATAAGCTGCAAAATGTGCACCTATATTTTAAGCTGCTTTTTCAGGGAATAAATAGTGTTTGGGGACATTGAAATGGATGTTCTCAGGTTGTATTTATTTTGGACAAATAGAGAATTGTGTAAAAACTGTGCCTCTTGCCTCCTCTGTCTCCCTCTCACTTGTGCACGTGCACACAGGCATTTGCTTAGGCCACAGTGGCTGAAATCACAACCTTCTGTGGGGTGGTCTTAGTATCACTGGTCATTTGAAAAGCTGAGTTATCTGATGTTGGTGCCTAGCGATAAAATGACATTGTCACCGGGCATGGTGGCTCACGCCTGTAATCCCAGCACTTTGGGAGGATGAGGAGGGTGGATCACCTGAGATCGGGAGTTCGAGACCAGCCTAACATGGAGAAACCCCTTCTCTACTAAAAATACAAAATTAGCCAGGCATGGTGGTGCATGCCTGTAATCTCAGCTACTCAGGAGGCTGAGGCAGGAGAATCGCTTGAATCCAGGAGGCAGAGGTTGCAGTGAGCCGAGATTATGCCATTGCACTCCAGCCTGGGCAACAAGAGCGAAACTCTGTCTCAAAAATAAAAGAAATGACATTGTCATTTGGTGAAGGTGAGTTACCATCACCCAGTAGTCAGACAAGGACATACTAGAGAATTCACGTGGTGGGAAACAAACAGGCCTATGTGTTGCTGCATTTGCTAGGAGCCTCGGTTGAAATTTCTGTTTGAGCTTTGCTGATCTCCCCAGCTTGAACCTGATCATCAACAAACTAACTTCAGTTTTTCAAAAAGCCTGATGGAAATTGCCCAGGGATCCTCATAGGTTAGCTAAAACTAAGATTCTCTGCTTGTGAGCAAAAAGGTATCAGTTCTGGGTGGTAAACACGGGTTATGGTGGAGGCATGCATTGGCAGCTACAAGTGTCAAATTCATAAAAAAGATGGTCGGGGCTGGGCGCGGTGTTTTAAGCCTGTAAT
>NW_016808004.1:2926730-2937619 GCF_001698545.2 Rhinopithecus bieti | reverse complement strand
AAAAAAAAAAAAAAAAAAAAAAAGGAATTGGACCTGAAAAGCAAAGGCCAGGAAAGACTCTGTCCTTAGGTAGCTTCAGGATTTGAGGCAAAGAAGCACAGGGAGGGCCATATACGGTGGTTCGCACCTGTAATCCTGGCACTTTGGGAGGCTGAGGTGGGCAAATCACTTGAAATCAGGAGTTCGAAACCAGCCTGGGCAACAAGGTGAGACCCATTTCTACCAAAAATACAAAAAATTAACCAGGCATGGTGGTGCGTGTCTGTGGTCCCAGGTACTCGGGAGGCTGAAGTGGGAGGATTACTTGAGGCCGGGAGGCAGAGGTTGCAGTGAGCGGAGATAGTGAGCAGAGAGCGTGCAGTGAGCGGAGAGCGTGAGTTTCAATCATGCCGTTGAAACCCAGGCTGGGTAACAGGGTGAGACTCCAGCTCAAAACAAAACAAAACAGAAAAAACCACACACACACACACACACACAGAAAGAGAAAGAGAGAGAGAGAGAGAGAGAGAAACCTAGCACATGGAAAGGGGCAAGGGAATGAAGAAATGAGAAAAGTAGAGAGGTTACCCTTCGGCGACCAGGACTTGCTACCTGCCCAAGAAAGCTGCCCTCATGTAGCAGGGTGTGGGTGGAAAAACTCCAACTGCTTTTTTCTGTTCTCTAAATAGCAACAATTAACACAGAGAGAAGACTTCTGTGACCAAATGCAGGGATTTCTCCCCGTCAAGAAACAAGCAATCAATTCTATAGCGGACACTAGCTGGGTGTCCTCTAATTTAATTCTGAAGCTATCTACCTGGAGGCAGCCTCAGATCCCACAGGTTGAGGGCTCAGTCCCAAAACTGACAACCCCTTCAGACAGTCACAAGTATCGGCCTCCGGAACTTCTGACCGACTGGCTTTAAGTTGGGGTTCCCAAGACCACCCTCTCTGGGTTTAATTTACTAAAGTGAGTTACAGAACTCAGGGAAACATGTTTATCACTTCATTGGAAAACGATACGTGGGGGAAGGGACGTGGAGCTTCCCTCTCCAGGCAAGCGTTCCTCCAGTAATCTCCACGTGCTCAGCTATCCGGAAGCTCTTAGAACCCTCTGCTTTTGGACCTTTTATGGAGAATTCATTATGTAGGCATGATTGATTAACCATTGGCCATCAACTTAACTTTCAGCTCCCTCCCCTCCCCCGAGATCATAGGGTGGGGCTGAAAGTCCCAACCCTCTAATCCCACCCTGGTCTTTCTGTTGACCAGCCCAATCCTGAAGCTGCCTAGGGGCAGACGGCCATCAGGCAATCATCAGCATACAAAAAGACACTTATCACTTTGGAGATTCCAAGGATTTTAGGAGTTGCATGCCAGGAAATGAGGATGAAGACCAAATGTATATTTCACATTCTCACAGGCTGTGCCACTGCTGATGGGGGCGGGGGGCACCCCTTGACTTCTGTTTCCTTCCTAGTTGTGGGGATTTCCCACTCTCCTCTCCACTCTCCCACAGGAAGGCTGGAGTTGAGTTTGCCAGGTGAACGAGTTGGAGAAAGGCGTTTGGACAGAGGAGCTATACAGTGCAAATGCACAGCGGTGTGAACTACCCCTGATGGACCTATGGTCCACTTTAAAGGCCTCAACGCAAGACAAGGTGGTAGTGTGGGGAGGCTGGCCTGGCCCTGAGGGGGCTGAGCCCGGAGTAGGGGGCTCAGCCCAGGGCAATCCAGCCCCCAGCTGGCAGGCAGGCAGGGGGCCAGGCAGGACGGGTCAGGCGATGGCCCTCAGAAAGATAATCCTATGACCTGACTTGTCACAGTTCCTGCCCCTTCTCAAAGACATTCACCCTTGGAGGGGGAGTCCCACTTCCTGCTGTCCCTCCAATTGCCTCCCATGCTTCATGCTCCCTCCTCAGTGTCCCCTGGGATCTGCATCTGAGGGTAGTGAGCAATTTACAGGTCAGCCTCCCTGCTAGGATGAAGCAGATCCCTTGATCCCGAGAGACCCAGCTGAGACGGCTTTGTGTCCTCACAACCCTCAGCAGGATGACTTTTGAAAGCAGATGCTTTGTTAAATGTTTCATAAGTGAACAAAGGCTTGGACTGTGACCTGAGAGGTAGGGAATGTTTTACTCCCATTCTGCAGAGGAGGTAGCTGAGGCCTGGAGAGGTTCTTAGTGGCAGAACTGGAACTAGAATAGAACCCTGTGCCCTGTGCACACCTTCACCCTGTCTTCAGTGGGGTGCCAGCTAGGCCTGACCTCATCCTTTCTGAGGTCCTAGTATATTTTTCCCAACCGCACTGGGCCGATCTTACTTGACCCCCAATCCCAGAGCAGCTGGGCCCGCCTGCTCCCCACACACCATAGACCACTAGGTGGCGCCAATTGGTCATTTAGTCCCTTCCCAGGGACCCGCAGAGCCTTTGTCTCCCAATCTCTGGGCTTAGGTGGGGGGTGCATGGACACTTCAGGAGGTGGGGGCTGAGTTAGTGTAGAGCAGGGAAGTTTTAAATCGTCTTCCATCAGATTATCTGCTTTGTGCTCATTAACCCTCTTGGTTTGTTTTTGTTTTTGAGATAGGGTCTAGCTCTGTCACCCAGGTTGGAGTGCAGCGACGCAGTCAGAGCTTGCTGCAGCCTCGAACTCCTGAGCTCAAGCAATCCTCCTGCCTCAGCCTCCCAAAGCATTGGGATTATAGGGGCGAGCCACCATGCCCAGCCTCATTAACCCTCTAGTTTGTTTTTCACAATAACCCTGGAAGGTTGGGACAATTGTCCCCATTTTATAAAGAGAGAAACCTAATTTATTTTTATTTTCTTTCTCTTTTTTTTTTTTTTTTTGAGACAGAGTCTTGCTCTGTCACTCAGGTTGCAGTGCAGTGGTGTGATCTCAGCTCACTGCAACCTCTGCCTCACGGGTTCAAGCGATTATCCTTCCTCAACCTCCCAAGTAGCTGGGATTACAGCCGGCCAATTTTTGTATTTTTAGTAGAGATGGGGTTTCACTATGTTGACCAGGCTGGTCTCGAACTCCCGGCCTCAAGTGATCTGCCCGCCTTGTTCTCCCAAAGTGCTGGGATTGCAGGCGTGAACTACTGCGCCTGGCTGAGAAACCTAACTTCTGAGAGGTTAGGTGACTTGGCCATGGACACACTGCAAGCTGTATCTGGAACCCAAGCCCCAGATACAGGGTCCTGGAATTTTTGCAAAGTCAGCAGAGAGCCCTGAAGCCAGATTCCTGTGTTTAAACACTGGTTCCATCACTTCCCAACAGTGTGACCATGGTTATTCTGCTTAAATGTGAGCTCTGGTTTCATCGTTGGTGAAATGGGGATAAAGCCAATCAACTATGGATGGAGTTAGGAAGACAGAAGAGCTGGAGTCAGGCCAGGGATGCAGCAAACCCTCAAGGTTAGCTCTTATTTATTTGTCTTGATTATTGTCACCTGAAGGGGCCACCCCTTCAACCGCCCCGTCAACCCCCTCTTGAGCAGCCTCTGAGGAATAACAAAGAAAATTCACAGCAGCCCAGAGTAAATGAATGCCTTCTTTCACAAAGCCTTCCTTCCTGTCTGGCCTCCAGGATGACCTGGGCTGTGCCCACCCACCATGGGGAAGGGGAGGATGAAATCTCCCCTCTCTGCCTCCCACAACACACATGAGGTCCGGGTCCTAGTCAGTTAGTGCACTTGGGCATAATCACCCCTCTTCTCTCTTCTGCCCATCTTCTCATGAAATTGACTTCAACAACTCTACAGTGGAATTTTTTTTTTTTTTTTTTTTTTTTTTGAGACAGAGTTTCGCTCTTGTTGCCCAGGCTGGAGTGCAATGGTGCGATCTCGGCTCACTGCAACCTCCCCCTCCTGGGTTCAAGCAATTCTCCTGCCTCAGCCTCCTGAGTACCTGGGATTACAGGCATGCACCACCACGCCCGGCTAATTTTGTATTTTCAGTAGAGACGGGGTTTCTCCATGTTGGTCAGGCTGGTCTTGAATTCCCAGCCTCAGGTGATCTGCCTACCTCAGCCTCCCAAAGTGCTGGGATTACAGGTGTGGGCCACTGCACCAGGTCTACAGTGGAATCTTTAGACCTAGTTTACAGAGGAAGTCAAGGCTACAGAAGGTGGGTGGCTCTAGGTCATGTGGCTGTAAATGGCAGATCCAGGATGGGCATCCAGGTATCTGAGGCCTCACCCTGGTGTTCAGGGCCTTTGAAAAAATGACCAAACATGGGATGCTTCCTTTCCCCCTAGCTCTGTCCCCAAAACGCCACAGGCCAGACTCCATTTCCTTAAGATTTCAAAACCATCACCTGCCGGGACATAAACGGCAGGAAGGGGCCCCTGAGTCCTTGGCCCTGGCAGACCAAGATGGGAGGGGTGGGGCTTGAAGGCTTCGAAGATGACCCTGAATAGGGAATTGGAACCCCAAGTTCCTGAGGAGTCCTGGGGCGGGGGCTGTGAATGAGACAGCCAGCCCATCTCCCACTCTTCCCCCGCAGCTCCAGCTCCCGCCTTCAGCCTCAGCCTCCAGGCAGATGCCTGCCCCAGGGGTGCCCCCTCGATCCCCACCCCCAGCGGGTGTTGGGTTCAGTAAGCAGAGCCCCAGCTCACCTGGGAAGGTGCAGAGTGAGGAGGGCGTCCAGTTACAAGCTGGGGCTGGGAGGACAGGCAGGGGCAGCCAGGGGGCAGGGGCCAAAGGTCTGGAAACTGATGGTGGGGGCAGGTGTCAGGAGAGGTCTCAAGACAGCCCCCCTCCCTGCAGACCTTATTCCCTTGCCTCCCAGAAAACCGTCTCCCCACTCCTGGCATCTGAAGACCTGGGCATCTCCCCACAGACTGGGCCTGTGCTTGGTAAACTGTGAAGGGCTCTGCACACTTCTGGGAGGTTGATCTCTCTTTCATCTCCACTCCTTTCTCCCCTCCACCCAGATGGCCTCCTCTCCCGCCCCTCAACCGGGCCCTGGCACAGCACTCCATGCCTATTTAAGGCAAATCTCCTGATCTCCTTTTAAATAACATTCGCTCCTTGTTGCGGAGAAAGCAAGCAGGGCTTGAGCTCAAGGAAAGGGGAGGAGACTCAAATATCCCATGGGGTAGGTCATGGGGGAGCGTGGGTGGGGGAAGCAGGTATGTACTCCCCCTCCCAAAGTGAGCCTTGAGAAGGTCCTTTCCCCCATCCCCCCAATCCTGCTGGTCCCTCATTGCATAGGCCCTGGATTGGCTCAAACCCCTTCAGAGGGGCTGGGGCACTCCCAGAAGGCTAGGACAGGGCAGCTTTTGTAGGAGTTGGGGGAGGGGCATGGGGGGATATATGCTTTGGCTAAAGGAGGGGCATACCCAGGAAGACCGGCAAGGGCCTTGGAGGGTCTGGGATTGGATGGACATCTGACCTCACAGCCCACCCAGTGTGAATGATGCACCAAAACTTCTCTTTGTTAGAACATGAGGCTCAGAGAGGCCAAAAAACCTGCCCAGGGTCACACAGCCCCAGTAGAAGGGTCTGAAATCCAAGTTGGCAGGCTCTAGATTTAACACTTTCTCCTCTTCTCTGCCAGGTCTCCTTGTGCCAGGGACTGTATGTGACACATGACTTCTAGGCCCTTTTCAGGCATCATTTAAAGCCCTGAGCACACACCCTTCCTCCGCCTGCCTCCCTCTCTTCTGCCTCCTCTCCAGACCCACCAGAGCTGCCTTTCCCAAGTCTTGGATCCCTGACTCAGGCCTGCCCCACTCTACTTCCTTCTCTCCCCCTTCCCCTCTTCCTAGTCTTTCCCCCAGGTGGCTGCCTCCCTGGCCTCCATTCTAAGCATCACTAATCCCCCTGTGGTCCTCACATGACTGAAATGCCCTCTCCAGGGTTCAAAAAGATGATCAGGGATCTTTTACAGATCATGTTGCCTGCTCGGGACCAGGCGCTCACTCCTCAGGCATGTGAGCCCCAGCAGGCTGGCCCCACCCCTGTCAGGCTGGACTGGGGGCTGGGGGACCAGAGAGAGGAAGAAGCCCTAGCCTGGCCTTCCACTGCTCACTGAGAGCTGAAAAAGCCATAGTGGTCAGTTGGTCCAGTGGCCTTACATCACAGACGAGCAAACTGTGGCCCAGGGAATGGGAAGGAAGGCCCCGGGGTCCCTACAGTGAAACAGAAGCTGAGCTGGGTCTGACTGGAGCCCCTAATAACTTAAGGTGGGGGCTTCATCCTGGGAAAAGAGAGTCTATTATAGGAGGAAATTCAGCCACTGTCACTGTCGCAGTGTTAGCGTGCTTGTTGGGTGGGGCGGGGTGGGGTGCCTGGAGGTGGGAGTATGTGGGGTGAACTTTGGGTTTAATGGGGGTGTACTTGATCTTCTCAGGGTCTTACTAGCCTGGCTCTACCATTAACCTCTTATGTGCCATTGTGGCAAGCCCCTTTCCCTCTTTGGGTCCAGTTTCCTCCTGTAAAATGAGTTGGAGAGATCTTTGAGATCCCTTCCAGCCCAGACCTCATGCATCTCCCATCAGCCCAGCCTCATCTGCCCACCTGCTTCCAGGCTCCTGCCCTGGCTGAGGCTTGTCTCATAGCCTACTGAGGCTCCCATAGCCTCTCTCAGAATTGTCTCTTTCAGCTGGGCGCAGCAGCTTACGCCTGTAATCCCAACAATTTTGGGAGTTCAAGTCCAGCCCGGACAACATGGTGAGACCTTGTCTCTACAAAAAAATAAAAAAAAAAAACATTAGTTGGGTGTGGTGATGCATACCTGTAGTCCCAACTACTCAGGAGGCTGAAGCAGGAGGATTGCTTGAGCGCAAGAGGTCAAGGCTGCAGTAAGCTGATCATGCCACTGCACTCTAGCCTGAAGGACAGAGCAAGATCCTGTCTCAAAAAAAAAAAAAAAAAAAAAAAAAAAAAAAAAAAAAAAAAAAAAAAAAAAAAAGGGAAAGAAAGGACTGGGCAGTGGCTCACACCTGTAATCCCAGCATTTTGGTAGGCCGAGGCAGATGGATCACTTGAGGTCAGGAGTTCAAGACCAGCCTGGCCAACATGGTGAAACCCTGTCTCTACTAAAAATACAAAAATTAGCCAGGCGTGGTGGTGCAAGCCTGTAGAGGTTGCAGTGAGCCAAGATTGCACCACTGTACTCTAGTCTGGGTGACAGTGAGACTCCATCTCGAAAAAAAAAGAAAAGAAAAGAAAAGAAAAATTAGCCCAGTGTGGTAGCACACTGGTAGCACACACCTGTGGTCCCAGCTACTTGGGAGGCTGAGGTGGGAGGATTGCTTGAGCCTGGGAGGTCAAGCCTGCAGTGAGCCGACATTGCGCCACTGCACTCCAGTTTGGCGACAGAGCAAGACTCTGTCTCAAGGAAAAAATGTAAAAAAAACCCAGAGTTGGGCACCAGGGCATACATTCTGCTGGAGGTTTTAGACCCCATCTTACCCTGTTTCAGTGATTGACCAAATGAATGTTCAGGAACAAATGACCTTCCCCAAAGGCACAGGAAGGTATACCTGGCAGGAAATACAAGTTGTTAGAAGATACCACTAAGGGAAGAGAAGCCAGAACCTACAAACTTGGTAACTTCCTACTCTGGGGTCTGAACTCCATCAGCCACTTACTTCAAGCCTCAGTTTTCTCATCAGTAAAATGGGAATAATGATACCAATATCATCCTACATGACAATTCAATGACATATGCAAAGTGCTTTGCTTTGCATATATCAGATAGAGCCCCTGTTTCAATAAGAACTGTAGCTACTATTTTTTGTTCTTTTATTTTATTTTATTTATTTTTTGAGACTGAGTCTTGCTCTGTCATCCAGGCTGGAGTGCAATGGCGTGATCTCGGCTCACTGCAACCTCCGCCTCCCGGGTTCACACCATTCTCCTGCCTCAGCCTCCAGAGTTGCTGGGACTACAGGCACCTGCCATCATGCCCCGGCTAATTTTTTGTATTTTTAGTAGAGACGGGGTTTCACCATGTTAGCCAGGATGGTCTCGATCTCCTGACCTCGTGATCTGCCTGCCTTGGCCTCCCAAAGTGCTGGGATTACAGGCATGAGTCACCGTGCCTAGCCTGTTCTTTTTTTTTTTTTTTGAGACAGAGTCTTGCTCTGTCACCCAGGCAAGAGTATGGTTGGCACGATCTCAGCTCACTGCAACCTCCTTCCCCCGGGTTCAAGTGATTCTCCTGCCTCACTGCCTCAGCCTCCAAGTAGTTGGGACTACAGGCACATGCCACCATGCCTAATTTTTTTTTTTTGAGGCAGAGTTTCACTCTTGTCGTCCAGGCTGGAGTACAATGGCGCCATCTCAGCTCACCTCAACCTCTGCCTCCCGGGTTTAAGCGATTCTTCTGCCTCAGCCTCCCGAGTAGTTGGGATTACAGGCGCCTGCCACTGCACCCGGCTAATTTTTGTATTTTTAGTAGAGATGGGGTTACATCATATTGATCAGGCTGGTCTCGAACTCCTGACCTCAAGTGATCCACCTGCCTCAGCCTCCCAAAGTGCTGGGATTATAGGCGTCAGCTACCGTGCCCAGCCTTGGCCTAATTTTTTGTATTTTTAGTAGAGTCAGAGGTTTCACCATGTTGGCCAGGCTGGTCTCAAACTCCTGACCTCAGGTGATCCACCTGCCTCGGCCTCCCAAAATGCTGGGATTACAGATGTGAGCCACTGCACCCGCCCTGCCCATTTTTCGTTCATTTATGAAATGCCAGGCCTTGAGCTAAGCACTTTGCATATATTATTATGAAATGACATAAATGAACAAAAAATTCATTGACAAGGTGGGAGGGGAGTGTGTCGAAGTAGAGAGGCACAAAGGCAGAGGTTGCTTAGCCAGAGGCGGGCAGGCAGTAAATAGCTAGAGTAAAATCACAACGTCCCAAGTATGGTGTTAAGCAGTCGACATACATTATTTCATTTATTTGTTTATTTTTATTTATTTGTTTATTTATTTATTTATTTTGAGACTGAGTCTCGCTCTCTTGCCCGGGCTGAAGTACAGTGGCATGATTTCGGCTCATTGCAACCTCTGCCTCCCAGGTTCAAGTGGTTCTTCTGCCTCAGCCTCCCCAGTAGCTGGGACTACAGGCATGTGGCACCACACCTGTCTCATTTTTGTATTTTTAGTAGAGACAGGTTTTGCCACGTTGCTCAGGCTAGTATCGAACTCATGAACTCTCAAGTGATCCACCCACCTGGGCATCCCAAAGTGTTGGTATTACAGGCGTGAGCCACTGCACCCAGCCCATTATTTCATTTAAATCTCAGCTTCTTCCTCTGTCAAAAGTAGCGGTTTTGAACAGAAGCTTCCCAAGTCCTTTCTAGTTTAGTGAGTACTTACAGAATGTTTTAAATCTACAAAGTATTTTTCACTTTATAGAGCCGACCACTATTTAGTTCTGTATTCTAATAGTTGTCAGTGGCCGCACAAATAGATGTGGAACTGGAACAAGCAAGGATGGCTCGGTTTTTCCCCAGAGCCCAGTGGAAGGCGGCTCAGAGCCGGGTGGGCAAGAGTTGAAGGCCCACAGGGGCTAGAGAGGGCACGCCCCTTGAAGGCAACGACGTCATGGAAGCTTGGCTCTGGCTTCCAGCCAGCATCCGGTTCTATCTGGTTGTGCTAGGGCCCAGAGGACTGGGCCTGGAACTCATCAGCCCCACCTGTCAGCCCTCCCCTGGCCGGCAACCAGGGGCCTTTGGTTATCACTAAGGAGAGTAAGGCTGAGGGTGAGCTGAACATAGCCGCAATCCAGAGGCCCAGTATCCCATCCCTGCTGGGCACCTCAGGGGAGGGAGTTGTGTTCCTCAGCCAGGCACCCGCAATTTGACTGAGCTCTGTTATGTGACAGACACCATGAAATATGCAAAGACCTCATTCATTCATTCAGTAAATATTTATTGAACACTTAACAGTGTGCCTGGCCCTGAGCTACTTGCAGGGAATCACAAAAATTCCTGCCTGGCCAGGCATGGTGGCTCATGCCTGTAATCCCAACACTTTGGGAGGCCTAGATGGGAGGATCCCTTGAGCCTAAGACTTTGAGCCCAGCCTAGACAACAAAGTGAGATCCCATCTCTAAATTTTTTTTTTTTTTTGAGACACAGTCTCGCTCTGTCTCCAGGTTGGAGTGCAGTGGTGCTTAGTAGAGACGGGGTTTCACCATGTTGGCCTGGATGGTCTCGATCTCTTGACCTCATGATCCACCCACCTCGGCCTCCCAAAGTGCGTGGGAAAAAAATTTTTTTTAAGGTTAAAAAAGTAAAAAAAAAAAAAAAAAAAAAAAAAAAAAAAAAAAAAAAAAAAATCGGGCTCTATTCTAGTAGAAGACGCTATAAAGTAAAGCAGAAATGTGATGGGAAATTAAAAAGAGAGTGAGTCACTTCACATAGAGTAGTCAGAGAAGGTCCCTTTGAGCTGACGGAGGAAAGTAGAACTAGAAAGACCATTCTAGACAAAGGAAAAATTGTGCAAAGGCCCCAAGGCAGGAAAATTTGGAGTGTTTGGAGAGTTGCAAGACCAGCGGTGGGCACACACACACACTAAGCTCTTCCTCAATGAATGCCCGCTAAAGAAATTAACGAATGATTGTAAGGATTTCTGCTTCTAGGCAAGATAATTTACATTCCCATCTAAAAACAATTAAAATACTCCCCAAAGTATGTGAAACATGGTTCTCAAAGCATTAAAGCCCAGAAGATGAAAAATAGTGATTACAGAGAGTCGGCAAACAAATGAGGAGAACCCTACAAATGCCCCACCTGGCTGCCTAAAGAAAATTTCCGGCTGGGCGCGGTGGCTCAAGCCTGTAATCACAGCACTTTGGGAGGCCCAGACGGGCGGATCACGAGGTCAGGAGATCGAGACCATCCTGGCTAACACGGTGAAACCCCGTCTCTACTAAAAAATACAAAAAACTAG
>NW_016808004.1:2917924-2924247 GCF_001698545.2 Rhinopithecus bieti | reverse complement strand
GAAACCCCATCTCTACTAAAAATCAAAAAACTAGCCGGGCGAGGTGGCGGGCGCCTGTAGTCCCAGCTACTCGGGAGGCTGAGGCAGGAGAATGGCGTCAACCCGGGAGGCGGAGCTTGCAGTGAGCTGAGATCCGGCCACTGCACTCCAGCCCGGGCGACAGAGCGAGACTCCGTCTCAAAAAAACAAACAAACAAACAAACAAAAAAAAAACAACAAAAAAAAACCAAACAAACCAACCAAACAAACAAAGGCCGGGTGCGAGTGGCTCATGCTTGTAATCCCAGCACTTTGGGAGGCCGAAGTGGGCGGATCACCTGAGGTTGGGAGTTTGAGACCAGCCTGACCAACATGGAGAAACCCCGTCTGTACTAAAAATACAAAACTAGCCGGGCATGGTTGGCACATGCCTGTAATCCTAGCTACTAGGGAGGCTGAGGCGGGATAATCTCTTGAACCTGGGAGGTGGAGGTTGAGGTGAGCCGAGATCACGCCATTGCACTCCAGCCTGGGCAACAAGAGTGAAACTCCGTCTCAAAACAAAACAAAACAAAACAAAACAAAACAAAACAAAAAAAAACAGAAAAAATCACAATTCCATTTACAATAGCATCAAAAAGGATAAAATACTTAGGAATAAATTTAGCAGTAGAAGTATAAAACTTATACTCTGAAAACAACATTAAAATAAATTTTAGGCCGGGCGCAGTGGCTCAAGCCTGTAATCCCAGCACTTTGGGAGGCCGAGACGGGCGGATCACAAGGTCAGGAGATCGAGACCATCCTGGCTAACATGGTGAAACCCCGTCTCTACTGAAAAAAAATACAAAAAACTAGCCGGGCGAGGTGGCGGGCGCCTGTAGTCCCAGCTACTCGGGAGGCTGATACAGGAGAATAGCATGAACCCAGGAGGCAGAGCTTGCAGTGAGCTGAGGTCTGGCCACTGCACTCCAGCCTGGGCAACAGAGCGAGAATCTGTCTCAAAATAAATAAATAAATAAATAAAATAAAATAAAATAAATTTTAAAAGACATAAATAAATAGAAAAAAATGCCATGTTAATGGATTCAGATACTTTTTTTTTTTTTCTTTTTTTAATGAAATCTTGCTCTGTTGCCCAGGCTGGAGTGCACTGGTATAACCTTGGCTTGTTGCAACCTCCACTTCCCAGGTTCAAACGATTCTCCTGTCTCAGCCTCCTGAGTGGCTGGGAAGACAGGCTCACGCCACCATGCCTGGCTAATGTTTGTATTTTTAGTAGAGACAAGGTTTCACCATGTTCACCAGGTCAGGCTGGTCTCGAACTCCTGACCTTAGGTGATCCACCCACCTTGGCTTTCCAAAATGCTGGGATTACAGGCATGAGCCACCATGCCCGACCAGGATTCAGAGACTATTTGTTAGGATAGTAATAGTCCCCAGATTGATCTACAGATTCAATGCAATCTCTTATACAATCCTAGCTGACTTCCTTATAGAAATGGACAAGCTAATATTGAAATTTATATGGAATTGCAAAGGACTCAGGATAGCCAAAACAACATTGAAAGGGAAGAAAAAGTTGGGCAACCTTCACTTCTGATTTCAAAACTTATTACAAAACAATAGTAATCAAGATTGTTTAATACTGGCATAAGGATAGACATATAACTCAATGGAATAGAGTTGAGGCAGGAGAATCTCTCAAACCCAGGAGGTGGAGGTTGCAATGAGCCAAGACTGTTCCACTGCACTCCAGCCTGGGCGACAGAGGCTAGAAACAAATTCATGTCAATTTATTTTCTTTTTAATATTTTAATATTATTTTTAATATTTATTAATTTAATTAAGATGGGATCTCGCTTATGTTGTCCAGGTTGGTCTCCACCTCCTGGCCTCAAGTGATCCTCCTCCCTTGGCCTCCCAAAGTGCTGAGATTACAAGTGTGAGCCATGTGCCAGCCAACTCAATTGATTTTCAATAATGGTGCTCAGGTCAGGCGCAGTGGCTCATGGCTATAATCCCAGCACTTTAGGAGGCAGAGGTGGACAGATCACTTGAAGTCAGGTGTTTGAGACCAGCCTGGCCAACATGGCATAACCTTATCTCTATTAAAATTGAAAATTTTTAGCTGGGCATGGTGGTGTATGTCTGTAATCCCAGCTACTCGGGAGTCTCAGGCAGGAGAATTGCTTGAACCGGGAGTCAGAGGTTGCAGGGAACCAAGGTCACGGCACTGCACTCCAGCCTGGGTGACAGAGTGAGACTCTGTCTCAAAAAATTAATTAATTAATTAAAAGTGTAAGTGCCCTATATATGTGTACCATTTATTATCTTGTATAAGTGCCCTACATAGGTTTACCATTTATTATCTTTTATGCTGTTTGTATTTTTTTCTTCTTCTGTTTTTTGAGATGGAGTCTCGTTCTGTCGCCTAGGCTGGAGTGCAGTGGCATAATCTCAGTTCAGTGCAACCTCCACCTCCTGGGTTTGAGAGATTCTCCTGCCTCAGCCTCCTGAGTAGCTGGGACTACAGGCATACAGGCATGTGCCACCATGCCCAGCTAAGTTTTGTATTTTTAGTAGAGACAGGGTTTCACCATGTTGTTCAGGTTGGTCTTGAACTCCTGACCTCAGGTGATCTGCCTGCCTCGGCCTCCCAAAATGCTGGGATTATAGGCATGAGCCACAGTGCCGAGCCTGTATGCTGTATTTTATTTTATTTTATTTTTTTGAGATGGAGTCTCACTCTGTCACCCAGGCTGGAGTGCAGTGGCACAGTCTCGGCTCACTGCAACTTCCACCTCCTGGGTTTGAGCAATTCTCCTGCCTCAGCCTCCTGAGTAGCTGGGACTACAGGCACACACCACCACACGTGGCTAATTTTTTGTATTTTTAGTAGAGATGGGGTTTCACCATGTTGTCCAGGCTGGTCTTGAACTCCTCACCTTAGGTGATCCGCCTGCCTCAGCCTCCCAAAATGCTGGGATTATAGGCCTGAGCCATAGTGCCGAGGCCTGTATGCTGTATTTTATTTTATTATTTATTTATTTATTTATTTTTTGAGATGGAGTCTCGCTCTGTTGCCCAGGCTGGAGTGCAGTGGCATGATCTGAGCTCACTGCAACCTCCACCTCCCAAGTTCAAGCTATTCTTCTGCCTCAGCCTCCTGAGTAGCTGGGACTACAGGCATGCACCACAACACCCAGCTAATTTTTTGTATTTTTAGTACAGATGGGGTTTCACAATATTGGCCAGGCTGGTTTTGAACTCCTGACCTTGTGATCCGCCTGCCTCACCTCCTAAAGTGCTAGGATTACAGGCATGAGCCACCGTGCCTTGCCCTGTATGCTGTATTTTTACGGTATTTTTTTCTATGTTTAGATACACAAATACTTACTATTGTGTTACAATTGCCTACAGTATATGGTAACATTGTTTGTAGGCTATGGTTTGTAGCCTAGAAGCAACAGGCTATTTCATATAGCCTAGATGTGTAGTAGTCAGCTATACTAACTACACTGTGGTCAGGGAGTGGACCACATACTATGAACCTGGCTGGTCATGCATCCTACAGATGGAGGACAAGTGCTAGGAAAGTACTGAGTAGACAGGCCATAAGGTGACCACCACACAGCAGGATGTCAGGAGATACTACAAAGATGCTGGCTGGAATTCAGGTCACCTGTCCTGTGTGGTACTCAAACTTGTGCCTTTTTTTTTTTTTTTTTTTTTTTTTTTTTTTTTTTTTTTTTTTTTTTAGACACTCACTGTTTCCCAGGCTGGAGTGCAGTGGCACAATCATGGCTCACTGTAGCCTCAAACTCCTGGACTCAAGGGATCCTCCTGCCTCAGCCTCCTGAGGAGTTGGGACTAAAAGTGTGCACCACCACACCTAGCTAATTTTTTTTTTTTCCATTTTTTTGTAGAGACAGGGGTTTCACTGTACTGTCCAGGTTGTATTGAACCCTTGGGCTCAAGCGATCTGCCTCAGCCTCCCAAAGTGCTGGGATTACAGGCATGAGACACTACACCTAGCCTTCTTGTGCCTCTTGATTGGGGCAGCAGGTATATATAAGGTTCAGGTGAGCAGCAGTGGGAGATCAGTGGGAGAAGAAATCACCTCCGGTGGAGCAGTCTGGGAAGGCTTCATGGAAGAGATGCTTTTTGTATCCAGCCTGTGAGGAAAGTTATGTCCTGTATTTACATGGCCTGTAAAGTTTACTAAATGCTTTTCATCCTGTCAACTTCTCTGTAATTAGCATAAGGATACCCTCCTTTGCACTCGTGGGGAAACTGCAGAGTAGAGTCACTGCATGACTTGACCACATTCATGTAGCTTGGCAAGGCAAGATGTGAACTCCAGTGTTTTGACTCTGGAGCCCTGACTTGTTTCCTATCCAAGTCTGACACCAAGAGGGGAAGCCTCATTGGTGAGTGCTGAGCAGGATTGAAAGGGAAGGGAAGGAGCTTAGGTGGCATCTCTGGGCCCCTCTGCATTCCATGTCCCCCAGAAGATGTCCACTCTCCAGCCTGATTCCAGATACCCAGAGATCACCTGTGAGCTGTGCCACAGACCTCTCTCCTGACCTCCAGTCCTGCAGATCCATCAGCGGGCAGGATCTCAGACTCAAACTGTGAATTTACCAGAGTCCTGCAGAATGTGGAAGAAACCTCAGGATCCACCTCAACAACCTAAAGATAACAACATTAACCATAAAAACCACGATCACATATATGGGCCGGCCGTGGTGGCTCATGTCTGTAATCCCAGCACTTTGGGAGGCCAAGGTGGGCAGATCACCTGAGGTCAGGAGTTTGAGACCAGCCTGGACAACATGGTGAAACCCCGTCTCTATAAAAATAGAAAAATTAGCTGGGCATGATGGTGGGTGCCTGTAGTTCCAGCTATTCGGGAGGCTGAAGGAGGAGAATCGCTTGAACCCAGGAGGCGGAGGTTGCAGTGAGCTGAGATTGCACCACTTCTCTCCAGCCTGACTTCTCTCCAGCCTGGGTGACAGAGCGAGACTTCGTCTCAAAAAAAAAAAAAAAAAAAATCACGTATATGGCTGCTATATCATACACAGTACTAAGGCCTCGAGTTTTGTGGAATACGTAGCACAGCATTTCCTCTTCACACACACTGTAAGGTGTAGATACTATTACATCCCTACTTTACAATTTGGGGAAACTGAGGCTCGGATGTTTACTTATTGTCCAAGTCACATAGCTGTTTTTTTGTTTTGTTTGTTTGTTTTAAAGAGACAGAGTAGTTCTCTGTTGCCCAGGCTGGAGTGCAATGGCATGATCAAAGGTCACTGCAACCTCGAATTCCTGTGCTCAAGTGGTCCACCTGACTCAGCCTCCCAAGTAGCTGGAACTAGAAGGGCATGCCACTACACCCAGCTAACTTTTTATTTTATTCTTCTATAGAGACAGAATCTCACTATGTTGTCCAGGCTGGTCTTGAACTCCTAGCCTCAAGTGATCCTCTTGCCTCGGCCTCCCAAACCACTGGGGTTACAGGCATGAGCCACCATTCCCAGCTTCCACTTTGGGCAGTCTTCTCTGCCCTAATCTCTCTACTGCGCTAGGTTCCTATTTCCATCTGCCTGAGAGAGATTTCCTACCACATCCGGACAACTAGCTGGTCCCAAGTGACTGCCTCCACATTCCTCTGGGTCCTGTCCCCAGGGCCCTCTGTCCAGGCCCCTCCCACTTCCCTCCTGCAAAGCTCTCCGAGACCCAGTGCTTCCTCCTCCTTCCACCTTTATGGCCCTGCAGTTGTTATGCCCTGATGACTCTTGGTCTAGCTCCCACCCAGGCCTCCATCCAATTCTTGCCTTGTTCATGAGAACGCCTCTCTGTTTACCTGACACTCCAACTACACCAGGCCCTGTGTACCCAGACTTTTCTTACTCATGTCCTTCCCTCTGTCCAGAATGCCCCCTACTACCCATCTTCAGGTTCCATCCCAAGCAGTGGTCTTCCAGGATCCTTCCCAGCTGGCTAGCTGAAAGCTGCAAGTGGGCCGGGCGCGGTGGCTCAAGCCTGTAATCCCAGCACTTTGGGAGGCCGAGACGGGCGGATCACAAGGTCAGGAGATCGAGACCATCCTGGCTAACACGGTGAAACCCCGTCTCTACTAAAAAAATAAAATTAGCCAGGCGAGGTGGCGGGCGCCTGTAGTCCCAGCTACTCGGGAGGCTGAGGCAGGAGAATGGCGTGAACCCGGGAGGCGGAGCTTGCAGTGAGCTGAGCCAGGCTGCAGTGAGTGAGCCACTGCACTCCAGCCTGGGCGACAGAGCGAGACTCCGTCTCAATAAAAAAAAAAAAAAAAAAAA
>NW_016808004.1:2913799-2916703 GCF_001698545.2 Rhinopithecus bieti | reverse complement strand
TTTTTTTTTTTTTTTTTTTTTTTGCATCTCACAGATCCATTTATTCATGCCATGAAGTAAATGGTACTTATACAAGTGTACAGGGACGTTCCATGCTCCCCATCTAACACGGCTTGCTTAAATTTACAGGCGGACTGATGTTTTCTTTCACATGTACTCCAAGTAAATCTGGTTAGTGATGACTAGGAGCAGGCGCCGAAGCTTTCAAAGCCTTACTTCTTTTATCAGCGGCCCGGATTTTATAAACGATGAAGCCCGTCAGCCCCATTCCTATCCAAATCTCCTGGTAAACTTGGATGTAGTAGGGCTTCATGGGGATCTACACATTTTTAATAATATTTTGAAGCATCTTGACGCAAGACAGACGCCTCAGAGAGCACCACAAACCTGCAGCCAACTCAGAAAGGTCACCGAGCGAGCACACGCGCGCCGTTTTTTTGTATTTTTAGTAGAGATGGGGTTTTGCCATGTTGGCCAGGCTGGTCTCGAACTTCTGACCTCAGGTGATCGCCCATCTCAGCCTCCCAAAGTACTGGGATTACAGGCGTGAGCCACCGCGCTGGGTTGCTCACAACTTGTGTGTGTGTGTGTAGATTTTGGGAGCAGGCATGCAGATGATGCAGGGCAGATGAGTCCCAAATTGGGGCTTAGCATGGGAGGGTTCTAGACTTTGCCCAGAAAAGAATTCAAGGTGGGCCAGTAGTAGAAGAAAACAGCTTTATTGAGCAGCATGTTACAGCTCTGGCAGTGTTATAGCTCCGTGCCTGCTCCCGCAGAGCAGGGCTACCCCATAGGCAGTGTGCTGACAGTAGCAGCTCAGGGCAGTTTTGTGGTCATATTTATATCCACTTTTTTTTTTTTTTAAAGACGGAGTCTCTCATTGTCACTTGGGCTGGAGTGCAGTGGCACAATCTCGGTTCACTGCAACCTTTGCCTCCCAGGTTCAAGAGATTCTCCTGCCTCAGCCACCCAAGTAGCTGGGATTACAGGCGCCCACCACCATGCCAGGCTAGTTTTTTGTATTTTTAGTAGAGACGGGGTTTCACCATGTTAGCCAGGATGGTCTTGATCTCCTGACCTCGTGATCCGCCCGTCTCGGCCTCCCAAAGTGCTGGGATTACAGGCTTGAGCCACCGCGCCCGGTCACCCACTTCTTTTTGTATCATCTGAGTGCTTTCCTACAATACAGCTACGAGGGCAGTGTTGAAGACTTGCAACACAGCTCCAACTGTGGGGCTCGCAGAATTCTCTAACTGTTGGCTGCCATTAAAATGATGACCATTCACAGAATTCTGTTCACAGAATTTTTTTTTTTTTTGAGACAAGAGTCTCGCTCTGCCGCCTAGGCTGGATTGCAGTGGCATGATCTTGGCTCACTGAAATTATGTGCCTTCTGGGTTCAAGCAAGCACATCTGGCTAATTTTTGTATTTTTAGTAGAGACTGGGGTTTCACAATGTTGGGCAGGCTGGTCTCAAACTCCTGACCTCAAGTGATCTGCCTTCCTCAGCCTCCCAAAGTGCTGGGATTACAGGTGTAAGCCACCATGCCCGGCCTGTTCAAGGATTTTGTAATGTCCCTCTGCCTCTCTTTTTTATTCCTTTTTTGAATCCTTTTATATTTTAAATTATTATTACTTTTCAGACAGAGCCTCAATTTGTTATCCACGCTGGAATGCAGTGGTGCAATCACAGCTCACTGCAGCCTCCATTTCCCTGGCTCAAGCAATCGCTCTGCCTCTGCCTCCCGGGTAGTTCAAACTACATGTGTGCACCACCATCCCTGGCTAATTAAAAAAAAAATTTTTTTTTAAATTTGAGACGGAGTTTCACTTTAATGCCCAGGCTGGAGTGCAATGGCACGATCTTCGCCCACTGCAACCTCTGCCTCCTGGGTTCACCCAATTCTCCTGCCTCAGCCTCCCAAGTAGCTGGGATTACAGGCATGCGACATCACACCCAGCTAATTTTGTATTTTTAGTAGAGATAGGGTTTCACTATGTTGGTCAGGCTGGTCTTGAACTCCTGACCGACCTCAGGTGATCCACCCACCTCAGCCTCCCAAAGTGCTAGGATTATACTGCGCCCGGGGAAAAAATTTTTTTTGAGACAGAGTCTCATTCTGTCACCCAGGCTGGAGTGCAGGGACACAATCTCAGCTCAGTGCAGTCTCTGCTTCCCAGGCTCAAGATTCTCCTGCCTCAGCCTCTCAAGTAGCTGGGATTACGGGCACCTGCCACAACGTCCAGCTAATTAATTAATTAATTAATTTTTTTTTTTAGGAGAGCCGGGGTTTCACCATGTTAGCCAGACTGGTCTCGAATTCCAGACCTCAAGTGATCTGCCTATCTCGGCCTCCCAAAGTGCTGGGATTACAGGGGTTAGCCACTGCGCCGGGCCAATTTTTTTTTTTTTTTTTTGTAGAGATGAGGTCTCACTACGTTGCCCAGGCTGGTATGAAACTTCTGGGCTCAAGAGATTCTCCCACCTCAGTCTCCAAAAGTCCTGGGATTATAAGTGTGAGCCACTGTGCCTGGCTACTTTTTTTTTTTTTTTTTTTTTTGAGATGAAGTCTCGCTCTTGTCCCCCAGGCTGGAGTGCAATGGCACATTCTCAGCTCACTGCAACCTCTGCCTCCTGGGTTCAAGTGATTCTTCTGCCTCAGCCTCCCAAGTAGCTGGGATTACAGCTGCCTGCCCCCACGCCTGGCTAATTTTTGTATTTTTAGTAAAGATGGGGTTTCACCATGTTGGCCAGGCTGAGTCTCGAACTCCTGACCTCAAGTGATCCGCACACCTTGGCCTCCCAAAGTGTTGGGATTACAGGCGTGAGCCACCGCGCCTGGCCTGTGACTGGCTATATATATATATACATATATATATATATATATATTTGTTTATATTTAT
>NW_016808004.1:2907949-2912082 GCF_001698545.2 Rhinopithecus bieti | reverse complement strand
AAAAAAAAAAAAAAAAAAGATTGCTGAGCCCAAGTTACTCCTGGGCCTAACCCCGCTTCACATAATACTTACTATTAATATAATGTGAAATATTTTGTTTGCTTTCTTTTTTTTTTGAGACGGAGTCTTGCTCTGTCACCCAGGCTGGAGTGCAGTGGCGTGATCTCAGCTCACTGCAACCCCCACCTCCCGGATTCAAGTGATTCTCCTACTTCAGCCTCCAGAGTAGCTGGGACTGCAGGCGCCTGCCACCATACCCAGCTAATTTTTTGCATTTTTAGTAGAGATGGGGTGTCACTGTATTGGCCAGGGTAGTCTCGATCTCCTGACCTTGTGGTCAGCCTGCCTCAGCTTCCCAAAGTGCTGGGATTACAGGCATGAGCCACTGCGCCCGGGCTGTGTTTGATTTTTTTTTTGAGACGGAGTCTCGCTCTGTCACCCAGGCTGGAGTGCAGTGGCCGGATCTCAGCTCACTGCAAGCTCCGCCTCCTGGGTTTACGCCATTCTCCTGCCTCAGCCTCCCGAGTAGCTGGGACTACAGGCACCAGCCACCTCGCCCGGCTAGCTTTTGTATTTTTTAGTAGAGACGGGGTTTCACCATGTTAGCCAGGATGGTCTCGAACTCCTGACCTCGTGATCTGCCCGTCTCGGCCTCCCAAAGTGCTGGGATTACAGGCTCGAGCCACCGCGCCTGGCCTGTGTTTGCTTTTTTGTTGTTGGTCTCTCTGAATATAATGTGGGCTCCAGGAAGACAAGCGTTTCTGTCTCATTCACTGCTGGAGCCCAGTGCCTATACCAGTGTCTGGTGTAGTAGGCAGTCATGGCACCCCACCCAATAACCTTTTTTTTTTTGAGACAAATTCTTGCTCCATTGCCCAGACTGGAGTGCAATGGTGTCATCAATGGTTCACTGCAGCCTTGAATTCCTGCGCTCAAGGGATACTCCTACCTCAGCCTCCCAAGTAGCTGGGACTACAAGTGCCTACCATCATTCCCGGCTAATTTTTCAATTTTTTGTAGCAATGGGGTCTCACTATGTTGCCCATGCTAATCTCAAACTCTGGGGCTCAAGGAATCCTCCTGCCTCAGCTTCCCCAAGTGCTGGGATTACAGGTGTGAGCCACTGCATGGCCCCAGTAACCATTTATTAAATGAATGAAATGATCCCTGATCAGGGTGTCGAGAGATGTGGCTTCTCTTTCTGGCTCTGTTAACCCACTCACTGAGCCACATTTCTCTTCTGTGGGCCTCAGTTGCCTTCTATGTAAATTGGAGCTTGAGAATTGGATGAGATGCCCCTAACCTTTTTGTTTGAACATTCTGTTTTGGAAGCACTTGCTGGGGATCTGCCATTGCTAGGTCTGGTGGTAATAGTTTATATTTGACTGTGGGCCTCAGGCCCAGTGCAGGCCCTGGGGATAGGCGAGAATGTTTCTACTGAGGGATGAGGGAAGAAATGGGTGGTGAAGTAGGACGAGAGACTCAGAATCAGGCTGCAGGGCCAGGCAGAGCTGGGCAGGTAGGAAAGGCTCCTGCAGATGTGAGAGCTGTAGGCCAGGGGCCAAGGAGGAAGAGAGGAAACTCTGCTGTTGAGGATAGGATTAGGGTGGTGGGGAGGGCTCTTTTACTTTTAGCCTATAAGCTTCAGAGTTGTTTGAAATTTGTGTAAAAAGCGTGTATTATATTTGCAAGTGGAAAAATAAAACAGCACTTTTTTTTTTTTTTTTTTTTTTGAGACAGAGTCTTGCTCTGTCACCCAGACTAGAGTGCAATGGTGCGATCTCGGCTCACCACAACCTCCACCTCCCTGCAACCTCCACCTCCCAGGTTCAAGCAATTCTCCTGCCTCAGCCTCCTGAGTATCTGGGATTACAGGCATGTACCACCATCCCCAGCTAATTTTGTATTTTTAGTAGAGACAGGGTTTCTCCGTGATGGTCAGGCTGGTCTCGAACTCCTCAGCTCAGGTGATCCTCCCGTCTCAGCCTCCCAAAGTACTGGGATTACAGGCATGAGCCACCTCACCCAGCCTTGCACATACTCTTTGACCCAGCAATTACACTTCTAGAAATTTCCTCATAGATAGAAGCATGAGTGAAGTGATCTGCATACAAAGCTATTCACAGCAGCCTTGTTTAAAATAGCAAAAGAGGTTGGGTGTGGTGATTCCTGCCTGTAAACCCAGCACTTTGGGAGGCCAAGGCAGGTGGATCACTTGAGCTCAGGAGTTCGAGATCAGCCTTAGCAACATGTCGAAACCCCACCTCTACAAAAATAAATTTAAAACATGGCTGGGTGCAGTGGCTCACAACTGTAATCCCAGCACTTTGGGAGGCGGAGTCAGGTGGATCACCTGAGGTCAGGAGTTCAAGACCAGCCTGGCCAACATGGGGAATCCCTGTCTCTACTAAAAAAATACAAAAATTAGCCGGGCATGGTGGCACACGCCTGTAATCCCAGCTACTCGGGAGGCTGAGGCAGTAAAATCGCATGAACCCAGGAGGCGGAGGTTGCAGTAAGCCAAGATCGTGCCACTGCACTCCAGCTTGGGTAACAGCAAGACTCTGTCTCAAAATAATAATAATAAATAAAATTTAAAAATAAATTAGCCAGGTGTGGTGGCACATGCCCGTAATTCCAGGTACCAGAGAAGCTGAGGTGGGAGGACTGCTTGAGCCCGGGATGTTGAGGCTGCAGTGAGCCAAGGTCGCACCACTGCACTCCAGCCTAAGAGACAGAATAAGACTTTGTCTCGCTGGGCGCGGTGGCTCACGCCTGTAATCCCAGCACTTTGGGAGGCCGAGGCGGGCGGATCACAAGGTCAGGAGATCGAGACCACAGTGAAACCCCGTCTCTACTAAAATACAAAAAATTAGCCGGGCGCGGTGGCGGGCGCCTGTAGTCCCAGCTACTCAGGAGGCTGAGGCAGGAGAATGGCATGAACACGGGAGGCGGAGCTTGCAGTGAGCTGAGATCCGGCCACTGCACTCCAGCCTGGGCGACAGAGCGAGACTCTATCTCAAAAAAAAAAAAAAAAAAGACTTTGTCTCAAAAATAAAAATAAAATATCAAAATAGTAGAAACAATCTAAATGTCCATCAGTAGGTGCAAACCTACTTTATCCAGATATGTCTGGATAAACCAGACATATTCACGAAATGGACCAATGTGGGGATGTTAAAGAGAACATAGGCCGGAGGCAGTGGCTCACACCTGTAATCCCAGCACTTTGGAAGGCCAAGGCAAGCAGATCACCTGAGGTCAGGAGTTCGAGACCAGCCTGACCGACAGGAAGAAACCTTGTCTCTACTAAAAATACAAAATTAGCTGCGCATGGTGGTGCATACCTGTAATCCCAGCTACTTGGGAAGCTGAGGCAGGAGAATCGCTTGAACCCGGGAGGCGGAGGTTGTGGTGAGCCGAGATTGCACCATTGCACTCTAGCCTGGGCAACAAGAGCGAAACTCCGTCTCAAAAAAAAAAAAAAAAGAGAGAGAGAGAGAACATAGCAGACTGGGTGCAGTGGCTCGTACTTGTAATCCCAGCACTTTTGGCGGCCAAGACAGGAGGATCCCTTAAATCCAGGAATTCAAGATCAGCCTGGGCAACGTAGTGAGATCTTGTCTCTAAAACAAAGAAAGAAGAAAGAACATAGCAAATCTATAAGCATAGATGTAGAAACATCTCCAAGATCTTTACTAAGTAAAAGAAACAATGTATGCAGGATGTTACCATTTATATGAAAAATGACACACACGAGTCAGGCATGGTGGCTCATACCTTTATGTAATCCCAGCACTTTGGGAGGCCTAGGCAGGAGAATCACTTGAGCCCAGGAGTTCAAGACTAGCCTGGGCAATATAGGGAGACCCCATCTCTACAAATAACAAAAACAATTAGCCAGGTATGGGGGCATACACCTGTAGTCCCAGCTACTCAGGAGACTGAAGTGGGAGGATTGTTCCAGCAGGGGAGATCAAGGCTGCAGTGAGCTGAGCTCATACTACTGCACTCCAGCCTGGGGAACAGAGTGAGACTCTGTCTCAATAAATAAATAAATGAATAAAAAAAAATGTTTATCTTGATGATTCTTGGAAGAAAGCTGCATTTTATTTTGTTTTCATTTTCTTAAA
>NW_016808004.1:2902252-2904343 GCF_001698545.2 Rhinopithecus bieti | reverse complement strand
ATTACAGGCTTGAGCCACCGCGCCCGGCCAATTTTTGTATTTTTAGTAGAGATGGGGTTTCACCATTTTGGCCAGGATGGTTTCAATCTCTTGACCTTGTGATTTGCCCGCCTTGGCCTCCCAAAGTGCTGGGATTACAGGTGTGAGCCACCACACCAAGGCTTTTTTTTTTTTTTTTCAGACAGAGTCTCGCTCTGTTGCCCAGGCTGGAGTGCAGTGGTGCAATCTCGGTTCCCTGCAACCTCTGCCTCCTGGGTTCAAGTGATTCTTCTGCCTCACCCTCCCAAGTAGCTGGGATTACAGGCGTGCACCACCACACCTGACCTGAATTATATATTTGAGAGGACATCATGCCAGGCACTATGCCAAGGACTTCCTATATGTCATCTCATTTGATTGCACACAAACCTTATGAGATAGGTACTATCCCCATTTTACAGATAAAGAAACCAAGGCTCAGAGTCCCTCATCACTTGTCCAAAGTTACAGAAACAAATATAAAATGTATCAAAGTTTGAATCCAGGCCTACCTTAGTGCAAAACTTGGAAGCTTAAACACTGTGTTAAGAAGTCAGGCCAGGCGCAGTGGCTCATGCCTGTAATCCCAGCACTTTGGGAGGCCAAGGCTGGCAGATTACGAGGTCAGGAGTTCAAGACCAGCCTGGCCAATATGGTGAAACCTTGTCTCTATTAAAAATACAAAAATTAGCCAGGAGTGGTGGTGCACACCTGTAGTCCCAGCTGCTCGGGAGGCTGAGGCAGAATTGCTTAAATCCAGGAGGCAGAGGTTGCAGTGAGCCAAGATCACGCCACTGCACTCCAGCTTGGGTGACAGAGTGGGACTCTGTCTCAAAAAAAAAAAAAGAAAGAAGTCAAAGGCTGGCCAGGCGCAGCGGCTCATACCTGTAATCCCAGCACTTTGGAAGGCTGAGGCGGGTGGATCTCCTGAGCTCAGGAGTTTGACACCAACCTGGGCAACATGGTGAAACCCCATCTCTACTAAAAATATAAAAAATTAGCTGAGCATGGTGGCATGTGCCTGTAGTCCCAGCTACTTGGGAGGCTGAGGCAGGAGAACTGCTTGAACCTGGGAGGTAGAGGTTATAGCGAGCCAAGATCACACCACTGCACTCCAGCCTGGGTAGCTGGGTGAGACTCTGTCTCAAAAAAAAAAAAAAAAAAGTCACTGTGCGCCATGACACACCTGTAATCCTAGCATTTTGGAAGGTGGAGGCTGGGGGATTACCTGAGGTCAGGAGTTCAATACACACCTGGCCAACATGGTGAAACTCCGTCTCTACTAAAATACAAAAATTAGCCGGGCATGATGGTGGGTGCTTGTAATCCCAGCTATTTGGGAGGCTGAGACAGGAGAATCACTTGAACCCAGGAGACAAAGGTTGCAGTGAGCCAAGATCGCGCCACTGCACTCCAGCCTGGGCAGCTGGGCGAGACTCCGTCTCAAAAAAAAAAAAAGAAGTCAAAGGCCAAGTATTGAACAAATGTTAATTATCACTAAATTGTTATCATTATCTGACAACAATTCTACTTTAATGAGAGCTAGAGGTTTGGCAGTGGAATGAGCAATTTGGGGTGGGGGATGGGAGTTGCTTCTCCTCCAGTTCAGGCAAAGGTTGGATTAGCTTCTGATAGAGATTCAAGTGTTTAGCACAGACATTTGGATTGGGGCCCTAAGGTTCTAGTTGTGGGGGTACAAGATTTCCAAGGCCTGTTCCCAGCGATCTTTTTTCCAGGGGAAGGGTTTCACTCTGTCAGTCAGGCTGGAGGGCGATAGTGCCATCATAGCTCACTGTAGCCTGGAACTCCCAGGCTTGGGTGATCCTTCTACCTCAGCTTTCCGAGTAGCTAGGACTACAGGTGCAAGTTCCCAAGCCTGGCTAATTTTTTCGTGTATTTTGTAGCGATGGGGTTTAGAGATGGGGTTTCACCATGTTGCCCAGGCGGGTCTCAAACTCCTGAACTCATGCAATCTGCCTGCCTCAGCCTCACAAAGTGCTAGGATTATAGGCATGAGCCACCGCACCTGGCCCTGAAATCTGTCTTTTCTTTTTTTTTTTTTTTTTTTTTTTT
>NW_016808004.1:2894334-2901622 GCF_001698545.2 Rhinopithecus bieti | reverse complement strand
AAAAAAAAAAAAAAAAAAAAAAGGCAATTCTGGACTGCAGCCAAGTGTGGGTTCCACTGGCTTGGCTGACCTCCAGAGATCTTTTATGTTACACAGGCTGAAGTGCAGTGGTAGTATCACAGCTCTCTATAGCCTCTACCTTCAGGACTAAAGCAATTCTACCGCAGCCTCCTGAGTAGCTGGGACCACTGGCACACACCACCATGGCCGGCTAGTTTTTGTGTTTTTTTTTGAGACATTGTCTTGCCCTGTCGCCAGGCTGGATTGCAGTGGCTCCCTGCAAGATCTTGGCTCACTGGAAGCTCTGCCTCCTGGGTTCAAGCGATTCTCGTGCCTCAGCCTCCTGAGTAGCTGGGATTACAGGCACACACCACATACCCAGCTAGTTTTGTATTTTTAGTAGAGACGGGATTTCACCATGTTGGCCAGGATAGTCTCGATCTCCTGACCTCATGAACCACCTGCCTCAACCTCCCAAAGTACTGGGATTATAGGTGTGAGTCACGGTGCCCAGCCTAGTTGTTGTTGTTGCTGTTTTTCTTTACAGAGATAGGGTTTTGCTATGTTGCCTAGGTTGGTCTCAATCATTTAGCCTCGAGGGATCCTCCAGCCTTAGCCTCCCAAAGTGCTGGGATTACAGGTGTGAGTCACCATGCCTGGCCCTAAACCCCTTCTGCATAGGTTCTATGACCTGTGGTGCCCTAACACACCATTGGGAAGTATTCCTTTGGGTTAGGCATTGCCCTCTCCTCCTACTGCCTCCTTAAATTTCTAAGGCCTTAGAGAGGATGAGTGCACCCTTCCCCTCATGGGCAATAGACTCTTCTGGATGGTAAAAAAGGCAGTAAAGGAGGGCATAGGCTCACACTGCCACCTTCAGTGGTGAGGGTAGAGACAGCTCATCTTCCCTCCTCACCCTATCCCACCTCATTCCATGTGGAGCCCCTGTCCCTGAGACTGTCAGTTGCCCCACTGGACTTTAGTCAAGTGTAACAATTCCTACTTTAAATCCCTTAGAAAAGTAGCCCGGTAGAGCCAGCCTCCCGAGAATGCTGGGCAATTCTGTAGTTGGTTTGGCCCAGAAGGCCCTCTCCCAGGCTCTGGGCGGCCAGGGACTCAGGCAGGGAAGCAGGCCAGAGAGGCTTTCAGTGACCTTTGGTTCCCTGGGAAGGACTCAAAACCAGTAAAAGTTTAGCAAGTGTCATTAAATTGTTGCCAGAACTTAAAACTCATTTTAGCCGTGCACGGTGGCTCAAGCCTGTAATCCCAGCACTTTGGGAGGCTGAGGCGGGTGGATCACGAGGTCAGGAGATCGAGACCATCCTGGCTAACATGGTAAAAATACAAAAAACTAGCCGGGCGTGGTGGCGGGCGCCTGTAGTCCAGCTACTCGGAGGCTGAGGCGGGAGAATGGCGTGAACCCGGGAGGCGGAGCTTGCAGTGAGCCGAGATCGCGCCACTGCACTCCAGCCTGGGCGACACAGCCTGGGCGACACTGCACTCCAGCCCGGGCGACACAGCCTGGGCGACACTGCACTCTGGCCTGGGCAACTCCGTCTCAAAAAAAAAAAACAAAAAACAAACAAACAAACAAACAAAAAAACTCATTTTAAAAAATGCACACACACACACACACACACACACTTTCTAGAGGATAAAAGATCATTTGGGGGGGTATGAAAATATCTTTGATTAGGTTTGATTTTCTTTTTCTTAGAAAGAAAGCTTTTAAGCTACCTGCTTTTGAAATTAAACAAAGTATTAAATGAATTCAGTACGTTGCTGTGTAACTTCAAGCTAGTTGATTTTGGCCGCTGAACCTCAGTTTCTCCATCAGCAAAGGCTGTGGTTTCTTTTTTTTTTTTTTTTTAGACGGAGTCTCGCTCTGTCGCCCAGGCTGGAGTGCAGTGGCCGGATCTCAGCTCACTGCAAGCTCCGCCTCCCGGGTTTATGCCATTCTCCTGCCTCAGCCTCCCGAGTAGCTGGGACTACAGGCGCCCGCCACCTCACCCAGCTAGTTTTTTGTATTTTTTTAGTAGAGACGGGGTTTCACCATGTTAGCCAGGATGGTCTCCATCTCCTGACCTCGTGATCCGCCCGTCTCAGCCTCCCAAAGTGCTGGGATTACAGGCTTGAGCCACCGCGCCAGGCCAAGGCTGTGGTTTCATAGGAACTGGCAGTGAAGCAGGGCATGGGCCCTGTGGTTTCACAGGCCCTGGGTGCTGAGAAGGAGGTATGAGTAGGGAGCTCAGGGTTCAGACAGAAACCTTTGGCCTGCCCAGACATCCCTTTGGGGCTTCTCTTTGTTTTTCAATCCTGGGTCCTCTCCCCATTCAGGTTCCTGGCATCTCACTTTCCCTCCCATCTTGGAAGAGAGGAAAAGCAGCCATTGACATGTTAGTGTAAAAATACTGTAGGGTAGGGCGTGGTGGCTCACGCCTGTAATCCCAGCACTTTGGGAGCCCGAGGCAGGCGGATCACAAGGTCAGGAGTTTGAGACCAGCTTGATGAACATGGTGAAACCCCGTCTCTACTAAAAATACAAAAATTAGCCGGGCATGGTGGCGAATGCCTGTAATACCAGCTACTCTGGAGGATGAGACAAAGAAAATTGCTTGAACCCAGGAGGAGGAGGTTGCAGTGGGCCAAGCTTGCACCACTGCACTCCAGCCTGGGCAACAAAGCAAGACTCCGTCTCAAAACAAAACAAAAAACAAAAAAACTGCTGTCAGAGATATTTCCTTAGCAACCCTAGCCTTTCAATCATTCAATATTCATTACTGAAGCCCCTCTGCCAGGACCTGAGCTGGGCTTCCAGGATTTGATTCAAAGATGAAGAAATGCTATCCCTGTCCTCAGGTGGTCCCCCGCTAATTTTCAGCTATGTGGTGGGGACAGAAGAAATAATGTCTTTGGGAGAGGGTGTGCAGGGAGGAGACACCACCTCTCAGGAAGGCTGGATCTGAAGTGAAGTTTTTGTGTTGTTCCTTCGCTGACTTTACAATTGCCCCTCCTGTTGTCTGTCCTGGGGCTTTGAGGACTTCAAAGAACTTTCAGCATCAGGATCTCATTTAATTCTTACAGAAGCCTGGGGAACACTCATGAGAGCCTGAAAGGTGTCTCTAGTTCTACCTTGAGAAAACAAAGCCTTGGAGAGATTAAACTATCTGCCTATGGTCACATGGGTTACCATGGTGACCCGGACGCAGATCCAGGTCTTCTGGCACAGCTACTTTGGAAATACTGTTTGTCTTAGATTGGAACCTGGGATCCAGGTTCACAATGTGGCCCAGAAGAAGGCAAGGAGAGAAAGGGAGAGCTCAGGGATTTGGGGCTGAAATTAACCAGCTGCCTGGGCTCGGTGGCTCATGCTTGTAATCCCAGTACTTTGGAAGGCCGAGGTTGGGCAGATCACCTGAGGTCAGGAGTTCGAGACCAGCCTGGCCAACATGGTGAAATCCTGTCTCTACAAAAATACAAAAATTAACCAGGCATGATGGTAGGTGCCTGTAATCCCAGCTACTGGGAAGTCTGAGGCGGGAGAATCACTTGAACCTGGGAGGCAGAGATTGCAGTGAGCCAAGATCGCACCATTGCACTCCAGCCTGGGGGACAGAGCGAGACTCCATCTCAAAGGAAAAAAAAAAAAGAAATTACTCAGTCTATGACCTTGACGTGTAAACTAGCAGTGGACCCAGGGCAATAATCACAACCTCCAAGAGCTTACCATGAGCTCTTACCTTACTTAACACATCCCTGCAATTGTGTGCTAGTATTCCCATTTTACAGATGAACTGACTGATACCAACTGGCGACTTGCCCAAGGTTATAGAATCAGAATCCTATCACAGGGCTATGTCATGCTTTTCCCACCAACCATTCCATCTACTAGTGGCTAGTGAAGGTCCCCTAATCCTATAACTAGGGATAGCAGGAACAATAGAAAGATTATATTAACTGCTTGGGGCAGCAGCCTGTCCCCTTTCCTTCCAGAGACCAGTTACACTCACGTGGAGCTTAAACCTATAAACACTGGGCGGGTGTGGTGGCTCACACCTATAATTTCAGCACTTTGAGAGGCTGAGGCAGGCGGATCACTTGAGGTCAGGAGTTCGTGACCAGCCTGGCCCCATCTCTACTAAAAATGCAAAAATTAGCTGGGCATGGTGGTGCACACCTGTAATCTCAGCTACTCAGGAGGCTGAGGCAGGCAGAAGAATCGATTGAACCCGGGAGATAGAGGTTGTGGTGAGTTGAGATCGCACCACTGCATTCCAGCCTGGACAACAGAATGAGACTGTCTCAAAATGAATAAACAAAAATCTAGGAGCACCAAGAAAATATACCTCAGATGGCTGGGTGTGGTGGCTTACGCATATAATCTCAGCACTTTGGGAGGCCAAGGCAGGTGGATCACTTGAGGCCAGGAGTTTGAGACCAGCCCGGGCAATGTGGCAAAACCCATCTCTACCAAAATACAAAAATTATGGCCAGGCACGGTGGCTAACGCCTGTAATCTTAGCACTTTGGGAGGCTGAAGCAGGCGGATCACTTGAGGTCAGGAGTTCGAAACCAGCCTGGCCAACATGGTGAAACCCTGTCTGTACTAGGGAAAGTTAGCCGGACGTGGTGGTGGGATCCTGTATTTCCAGCTACTTGGGAGGCTGAGGTGGGAGAATCACTTGAACCAGAAGGTGAAGGTTGCAGTGAGCCAAGATCATGCTACTACATTCCAGCCTGGGTGACAGGGCAAGGCCCTGACCCCACTCCCCAAAACCTGAAGATAAAGAAAATATAACTTAGACACATCTCAGCCTTTAAGCTTCAAGGTCATCCTTTCTACCTGCCTTTCTTCTTTTTCTTTTAAATAAAGAGGGGATCTTGCTATGTTGCTCCGTCTAGACTTGAGTCTGGCCTCAATTAATCCTCCCAGCTCAGCCTCCCAAGTGGCAGGGACTACAGGCACACACCACCAAGCCCAGCTTCTACCTGCCTTCTTATTGCCTAGGCTTTCCTGGTGGTGGGAAAGTTGGGGTCAGAATGGGGGCCTGCCCTAAAGTAGTCAGGCACACTCTCAGGAGTTGAGTTCCAAGGCAGTGCTTCCCAGGAGTGAGGCCATCTCTTTTCCCTACCCTAAGGATGAAATATTGAAGGGTGATGTATGTACAGTACATCAAAGAGAAAGGGCCATTGGCTTCAGATAGCCCAGAAGCTCCAGGAATAGCCCAGTATTGGTTCAGCAAAGGTTTATTAAACACCTACTACTGAAAATGCCCATCATCATCTGCTCCTTGCTGGAGGCTAGGGGGCTGCAGAGGTTAAGGAGTTCTACTTACTTAGTAGCGTTTACAGCCACTCCTTGGAGTCAGAAAGCTTCCCATGTGGTAGGTGAGACTTCAAGACAAGGTATTCCCAGGCTCAACAGGACACAGAGAAGGAACTCTGAGAGCACAGGGGAAGGAGAATGGGTACTGGGAAAGGTCTGGAAGCTGGGGGTGGAGAGTGAGGATGGGAGGATTCCAGATAAAAGGAATAGAAATTCCAGAAGCTCAGAGGTGATATGGAGCACAGCAGTGGGGGAGGCCTGGAGCACTGAAGAGATTACTAGAGGCTGCACTACTAGGTCATAGCTGGGGACACAGAGATATAAGTTCCTACCCATCAGATGTCTGGAAGAGCTGTACACCCCAAACTCCTCTCTCCAGACTCCTTCTTCAGATCAGCTTCCGGGTCAGCACCGATGGGTACGCATGATTACTCACGCTTTGTGTTTATATAATCTCCAAATCCATGTGGGATTTGGATTTTGATTCTGCCATTTCAGGGTCTGTAGGGGTCCACAGAGGGAAAAGACAGTTGTTGCTTCCAAAGGGCTTAAGGGCTGGTCACATACAGGAAACTTTCTGAGGCATTAAGAATGCTCATATAAGAGGCCAGGCTCATGCCTGTAATCTCAGCACTTTGAGAGGCTGAGGTGGGCAGATCACTTGAGGCCAGGAGTTCAAGACCAGCCTGACCAACATGGTGAAATCTTGTCCCTACTAAAAATACAAAAATTAGGTGTGATAGTAGGTGTGGTGGCAGGCACCTATAATCCCAGCTACTCAGGAGGCTGAGGCATGAGAAATGCTTGAACCTGGGAGATGGCGGATGTACTGCACTCAAGCCTGGGTGACACAGCGAGACTTCGTCTCAAAGAAAAAGAAAAAAAAAATCCTCATATAAAGTTTGCCTATGAAGGCAAAAGAGAAAAAAAACTAGAAATAATACAAATATCTAACAAGACACAGGTTAAATAAGTAATAGCAATCTAATAAGGGTTAAGCAATTATTACAAATTATGAAGAACTTAAGAAATGCAGGCTGGGTGTGGTGGCTCACGCCTATAATACCAGTACTTTAGGAGGCCAAGGCGGGAGGATCACTTGAGCCTGGGAGTTCCAGACCAGCTTGGGACAACATAATGAGAGGCCAGTCTGGAAAAAAAAAAAAAAAAATTAGCTGGGCGTGGTGTTGCACCTGTAATCACAGCTACTTGGGAGGCTGAGGTAGAAGGATCACTTGAGCCCAGGAGTTCAAGGCTAGAGTGAACTGTGATTGTGCCACTGCACTCCAGCTTGGGTGACAGAGCAAGATCTTGTCTCTAAAACAAGAAAAGAAGGCTGGGCGCGGTGGCTCACACCTGTAATCTCAGCACTTTGGGAGGCCGAGGTGGGCGGATTACAAGGTCAAGAGATCAAGATCATCCTGGCCAACATGGTGAAACCGTCTCTACTAAAAATACAAAAGTTAGCTGGGCATGGTGGCGCGTTCCTGTAGTCCCAGCTACTCAGGAGGCTGAGGCAGGAGAATCGCTTGAAACCAGGAAATGGAGGTTGCAGTGAGCCGAGATCACGCCACTGCACTCTAGCCTGGAGACAGAGCAAGACTGCATCTCAAGAAAAGCCCCGGCCGGGCGCGGTGGCTCAAGCCTGTAATCCCAGCACTTTGGGAGGCCGAGACGGGCGGATCACGAGGTCAGGAGATCGAGACCATCCTGGCTAACACGGTGAAACCCCGTCTCTACTAAAAAATACAAAAAACTAGCCGGGCGAGGTGGCGGCGCCTGTAGTCCCAGCTACTTGGGAGGCTGAGGCAGGAGAATGGCGTGAACCCGGGAGGCGGAGCTTGCAGTGAGCTGAGATCTGGCCACTGCACTCCAGTCTGGGTGACAGAGTGAGACTCCGTATCAAAAAACAAAATAAATAAAATAAATAAATAAATAAATAAATAAATAAATAAATAAAAT
>NW_016808004.1:2875193-2891496 GCF_001698545.2 Rhinopithecus bieti | reverse complement strand
CCTGGACTGCCCCGCCGGACAGGCATTGTCTCCCCGCCCTCTCGGGCTCGAGGCGGGCCGCGCGCGCGTGCCGCCGTCCGGGCGTCCCGCAGTGGGCGAGAGGCGCCGCGTCCGTTCCACGCCTGCCCCCGCGCGCCCTTGGCTCCCCACACCTGACCTGCTTGCCGCCCTCCTCCGAGGGCGCACCTCCCGCGTGGCCAGGACCGCGCCTCGGCGGCACGGAGCTGAGCGGGATTAGCACGGCCCGAGGGCAGCACCCTCACTCCACTGCCTTTTCCACCCTGACCCCCTCCCCGTGACCTTGGAGGCCTGGGCCGGCCGACTGGCCGGCTTCTCGGTTCACGCGAGCTGTTGTCATGGGGGTGGGCGGGCTTTCTTCACAGCCCCAGAACCTGGGCTTTAGCAGAGGTGAGCCCACAATTTAATTAGTTTGGAAGGAGATGACTAAAGATACTCAGTTCTTCCCTCTCTTCTCTCTGGGTTTGTCCTGGCAGCCAAGCCAGGACCCCAAAGCTGGCCTGGGTGGGATCCTGCCAGGAGGGGCGAGATCATGTCGTCCACTGGCCATGTGCGAGAGGGAGGGAGTGTGAGGCGGCTCCGTGGAACTGCTAGCAGCTGGGTGGTTAATGGATGGTAGGGAGGATGTGTGTGTGGGGTGGGGCGCTGGATAAAAGCCTCAAAGCTATCAGTGAATAGGGACGAGGAGCTACGCTGGCGGAGACAAGAACTGGAGTGAAAGGGGACAGGCTTCGCAGGGCCTCTGGCCTCTGCTGCGTCATTCCAGGGTGAGAGACCCTTCCTGCCCCTGCCCTGGCATGTTCTCGCCCAGGAAACCAAGGGCTGGTTATCCACCTTGGGCGTCCTTCCCCTTGGCCTGGGGGAGAAACCGCAGAGCCCCTGGTGTGGACTGGTGTTGCCTCCTCCCCTTGTGCTGGGGGGTTGGTGCAGAATGGCGCCGGTGGCCCTCGGCTGGGCTGGGCTAAGCGCCGCCAGCTCCCACTCGGCAATTCAGAGACCTTCAGCTAGCCCCAGTCGATGAGAATCTAGGTCTGGATCCCCACTTTTTGGCGGAAGGGGAAGGGAAGAATATACAGCTGTGACATCTGTCCGCTAATGGTTTGAGTGTGGTGGGTTTGTTTGGGCTCCGCCTTGCCCTCCTTGTACCTTGATGCCAACAGGCCCTTGGCTTTGGGGATCTTGCCCCCATCCTGACTCTACCTGGCTGTTCAGAATCTCCCTTGACAGTTGAGGAGGGTGACAGGGTTGCCAGCATACTTGGAGTCTCTGCTTGGCCCCCTGCTGTGGGCTGAAACTGGGGGAGAGCATGTCTCCTATGAAGCTGGGTGGGGACCCAGAACCCCACTTCTGCTAAAGGGTCGACTTCAGTGGGGACTTCACACTGCCCAAGAGGCAGTGACTGGGCAAACTCTCAGACCCACTGCTGTTGGGTGAGAAGGGTGACCCATGTGGCCATTCTAAAGTCTTGAAAAAAGCATTTGAGGTTTTAGCCACTCCTTTCTAAGTACCTTTTCTGGAAAGAGGGCAGGATCTTCAAAAAGTGGAATCCCTACTATTCCTCCTTGGGGATTGAGATGGCCTGCGGCCCTATGGTGGTTTACAGTCAATGCACTTGCAAAAGGACATGGTGGGCTCGCATTTAGCAGAGGTCCAAAACTAAGGGTTCTGAGGGTCTCCTGGAGCCCGGTGTCTGTCTGGTCTGGTAAGGGAAAGGGTTGTCGCCCAAGCCCTGGTCTAGTCTTCTGAATAGTGGGCCCTGAGCTCCTCTGCTGGTGGCTCCATCTTGGATTGGTGGTGTAGGCTGGAACTGGAATCCTCCCTGTAGTTTAGATGCTCCCTAGGCAGTCAGTTCTGCAACCCCTAAGAGCCACCATCTGGAGAATCAGCATTAGCAGTGGTGGTTTACTCCCATGGCTGACTCAGGCAGGCTCTTCCCAGTCAACTCTTGGAGACTAGTGAGAGCAAGCCCAGAAAACCAAGGAATGCTGCTGCACACCGTAAGACCTCAATTCCTAGAGGCACTGGGTCACTGGAGAAGGGAGTGTATTTTCATGGTTCTGGGAGTTATCAATGGGGCTGCTTGTCCTGAACTGCTTTGGATAGCCTTGACTCTGCCTGCTTGCCTGCCCTACCTATAGGCTTTATCCATGTCATACCCATTAAGTTCTCTTTCTGGACCCAGGGGTTAAGGATACAAGGAATAATTCTCAGCCTAGGAGGTGAGAAGGACTTGCCAGGAAGTGGTGGTATGTGAAATGCAATGGTAGATAAAATAAAGGCATATCAGCACATGGTACCATGGTGCTCCTGAGAGATTAGAGGTCAGCCTTCCCTGAGATGTGAGTGAGTAGGAGGAGCCAGGTTAGATCTGTGGGGGTGGAAAAGGCATTCCAAGAGGAGGGAGTCGCATGTATAAGCGAGGGGGTGGGTTTGTGTAACCACATGGCTTGTTTGGGTAACTACCTGGAGTTTGCTATATTGCAGCAATATCAGGCAATGCAGCCATAATGAGAGTTTGGGTTTAGGGCAGTAATGACTGTGGGATTATGGGAAAATGAGCATTTTTCTGCCACTTGGGAAGATGTGTTCAGAGCTTTGATACCCTTTGAAAGCTAAGGAGGGCAGTAGGGAATTAAGGGGAGGAGCTGAATGTCCCTCCCAATCCAGAGGCTCCGCTGTCCTGCAGGTAAATCTTGGCTGGAGCTACAGACCACGTGAGGTAATACAGTACATGAACCTGCCCAGGGCAGGCTGTGTCAGTGCTGCCAAACTTCCAACCTAAACATGTCCTGTCTTAGTGATTCTCAAGGGATAACTGGGTAGTTACTGTGTCTCTGAGGAGGGGTAATTGTGATTTTTATTTTGAAAATGGAGACCTTGCTTCCTGTTGGCCTTCCGTATCTATGAGTTTCCCATCCACGAATCCAGTTGTAGATAAAAAATACAACAATCAAAATAATACAAATAAAACAACTATTTACATAGCATTCACATTGTATTAGGTATTGTGAGTAATCTAGAGATGAGTTAAAGTATCCAGAAAATGTGCATAGATTTTTCTTTTTTTAAATTTTTTTGAAGGGGAGTTTCACTCTTGTCACCCACGCTGGAGTGCAATGGTGCGATCTCAGCTCACTGCAACCTCTGCCTCCCAGGTTCAAGAAATTCTCCTGCCTCGGCCTCCCTAGTAGCTGGGATTCCAGGCGCCCGCCACCATACCTGGCTAATTTTTGTTTTTTTAGTAGAGACGGAATTTCACCATGTTGGCCAGGCTGGTCTTGAACTCCTGACCTCAGGTGATCTGCCCACCTCAGTCTCCCAAAGTTCTGGGATTACAGGCCTGAGCCACCATGCCCATCCTTGTTTTGTTTTTGAGGCAGAGACTCTGTTGCCCAGGATGGAGTGCAGTGGTATGATCTCGGCTCACTGCAACTTCCTCCTCCCCCCAGGTTCAAGTGATTCTCCTGCCTCAGCCTCCAGGATTGCAGGTGCACACCACCATGCCTGGCTAATTTTTGTATTTTTAGTAGAGATAGGGTTTTACCATGTTGGCTAGGCTGGTCTTCAACTCCTGACCTCAAGTGGTCTACCCAGCTTGGCCTCCCAAAGTGCTGAGATTACAGACATGAGCCACTGCGCCCGGCCTGTGCACAGGTTATATACACGTTTTATATAAGGGACTTGAACATTGGGAGATTTTGATATCCAAGGGGGAACCCTGGAACCAATCTCCCTCAGATATCAAGGGACAACTAACAGTACAAGGTGATATTAAGTATAGGAATTTTTTTTTTTTTTTTTGAGACGGAGTCTTGCTCTGTTGCCCAGGCTAGAGTACAGTGGTGCGATCTCCGCACACTGCAAGCTCCGCCGCCTCCCAGGTTCACGCCATTCTCCTGCCTCAGCCTTCCGAGATGCTGGGACTATAGGTGCCCGTCACCACGCCCGGCTAATTTTTTTATATTTTTAGTAGAGACGAGGTTTCATCGTGTTCGCCAGGATGATCTCCATCTCCTGACCTCATGATCCGCCCGCCTCAGCCTCCCAAAGTGCTGGGATTACAGGTGTGAGCCACTGCGCCCAGCCAAGTTATAGTAATTTTTAAAAACCACTTTTTTGAGGTATGATTAGCATATATAAGGCTGTATGTTTAGTGTATACAACTTGATGAGTTTGGAGATTGTTAGAGTAATTTTTAACTGGGAGGCACCCTGGAAGAGGGAGAGTGGTGTTTATACTATTGGGTTGAGGGAGGATATAAGTTTCTAAGAGTTAAAACAGTTTTTGCCAGCTTAACGGTAAGCTATAGAAAGGCAGGGGTTAATGGCAGCTAAGGGGACTACAGTTTGACCTGAGGGGCTTGGCCCTTCCCTCCACCTCATCCCAGTGTGTCTGGGACAGGCCTGCTTCTTACAGGCCTGGTACCCTAGAGCCCATCATGTGTCCTCAGAGGGGTGTCAGGCAGTAGCCAGGGCCCTGGGACCACTGGGTGGCTTGAGGTCAGCCCTCCCTGAGATGTGGTTGAACAGGTGCTTAGACTTGTGTAGATGGAACAGGGAGGGGGGCGTGGGAGGTGGGGGATAAGGCACTCTAGATGATTGCGAGGTAATTCCTAGATCCAGTGTGCTATTTGGGCACCTCCCTTTTTTTTCTTTTTTTTTTTTTTTTTTTTGAGAACGGAGTCCTCGCTCGTCACCCAGGCTGGAGTCTGGGCCCGATCTCAGCTCACGCAAGCTCCGCCTCCCGGTTTCACGCCATTCCCTGCCTCAGCCTCCCGAGTAGCGGGACGAAACAGCGCCGCCACGTCGCCCCAGACTAGTTTTTGAGTTTTTAGTAGAGGACGGGTTTCCCCGTGTTGCCAGGAGTGTCTCGATCTCCTGACCCGTGATCCGCGACCGTCTCGGCCTCCAAATGCTGGGATTACAGGCTTTGAGCCACCGCGCCTGGCCCTCACTCCCTTTTATTTTTTTCTTTTTTTTTTTTTTTTTTTGAGACAGAGTCTCGCTCTGCCACCCAGCTGGATGCAGGCGGGATCTCATCACGCAACTCCCGCCTCCCGGTTCACGCCATTCCTCGCCGCCCAGCCTCCTGATAGCTGGGACTACAGGGCGCCCGCCACCTCGCCCGCTAGTTTTATTGTAATTTTAGAGAGACGGGGTTCACTGTGTAGCCAGGATGGCTGCGATCTCTGACCTCGTGATCGCGCCCGTCTCGGCCTCCCAAAGTGCTGGGATTACAGGCTTGAGCCACCGCGCCCGGCCTCCTCCCTTTTCTTTAACATCAATAGCATTTGAAAGCATCTGGGTCATCTTGGTCTGCGGCTTTTTTTGAGTATGAGGGAAGGGAGGCTTCTCTGTTTCTGGGCACTCACCTAGAAGAAGGGCCAGGCAGATAGCAGTAGGAGGTCAGATTCCCCTCCTTCCTGGGAGTTATCATGGATGTGTCCCCTCTACCTAAGTAATCTAAGGGAGAGGCTATACTAATAATAGTGAACCTGTATATTGTATTTATGCCAGGCATTGTTATATGTACTGCACCATTTTAACTCTTTTTTTTTTTTTCCCCTTTTTGTGGAGAACGGGGTCTCGCTATATTACCCAGGCAGGTCTCGAACTCCTGGGCTCAAGCTATCCTCCCGCCTCTGCCTCCCTGAGAGCTGGGATTACAGGCATGAGCCACCGTGCCGGTCTTTATTTATTTATTTTTTTGTCTTTTTTTTTTTCTTTTAACTCTTAATTTAATCTTTGCAAGAGCATTATGAAGTACTTACGTTATTACCACCATTTCATAAATGAGGAAAGTGAGGCACAGAGAGATTAAATAACTTTCTTGTAGCTATTAAGTGGGGAGGTTGGGATTTGAACCCAGAGTTTACTCTTAACCACCCAGTATACCTGCTATTGTGTTTTATATTAGGGATTTTGGTGAGACTTGAAGGCAGGGGAGAAAAGGTATCTGCAATTTTCTTTTTTTTTTGAGATGGAGTCTTGCCCTGTCACCCAGGCTGGAATGCAGTGGTGCGATCTGGGCTCACTGTAACCTCCGCCTCCCTGCTTCAAGCAATTCTTCTGCCCCAGCCTCCCAAGTAGCTGGGATTATAGGCATGCACCACTACGCCCAGCTAATTTTTGTATTTTTAGAGTAGAGACAGGGTTTCACTGTGTTGATCAGGCTGGTCTCGAACTCTTGACCTCGTGATCGGTCCACGTCGGCCTCACAAAGTGCTGGGATTACAGGTGTGAGCCACCACGCCCAGCCAGGTATCTGCAACTAAAATTTCTAACGGCTGAGTTTTGGGTGATGCCAACCAGAAACCCAGAGACTGACTCGGGACTAGTTTCCTTTGGGTTGGTGGCATCCCAAGACGGGTGATGGGGGCTGTCAGCCCCTGCTAGGAGGAGCCTTTTATCACAGGTACTCTTTAGAGTTGTCATTGCATGAAGATAATAAACCAAACCAGTTTTATTTTACTTTTTATTTTTATTGTTTATTTATTTATTTTTTGAGATGGAGTCTCGCTCTCTCTCCCAGGCTGGAGTGCAGTGGTGCGATCTCAGCTCACTGCAAGCTCCGCCTCCCAGGTTCATGCCATTCTCCTGCCTCAGCCTCCCTAGTAGCTGGGACTATAGGTGCCCGCTGCCATGCCCGGCTAATTTTTTGTATTTTTTAGTAGAGACGCGGTTTCACCGTGTTAGCCAGGATGGGTATTTTTTTTTTTGAGCAGAGGCAGGGTTTCACCACATTGGTCAGGCTGGTCTCAAACTCCTGACCTCGTGATCTTCCGTCCTCAGTCTCCCAAAGTGCTGGAATTACAGACATGATCCACGGCGCCCAGCCTTAAATTCTTTTTTTAATAAATGGGGTCTCGGCCGGTCGCAGTGTCTCACGCCTGTAATCCCAGCACTTTGGGAGGCCAAGGCGGGTGGATCACGAAGTCAGGAGATAGAGACCATCCTGGCTAGCACGGTGAAACCCCGTCTCTACTAAAAATACAAAAAACAGAAATTAGCCGGGCGTGGTGGGGGGTGCCTGTAGTCCCAGCTACTCTGGAGGCTGAGGCGGGAGAATGGCGTGAACCCGGAAAGCGGAGCTTGCAGTGAGCCGAGATTGTGCCACTGCACTCCATCCTGGGCGACACAGCGAGACTCCATCTCAAAAGAGAAAAAATAATAATAATAAAATAAATGGGGTCTCATTGTCGCCCAGGCTGGAGTGCAGTGGCATGATCATAGCTCACTGCAGCCTCGATCTCCTGGGCTCAAATGATCTTCCCACCTCATCCTCCCTAGTAGGTGGGACTGCAAGCACCATGCCCGGCTAATTTTTTTTTCCCCCCCGAGACAGAGTCTTGCTTTGTTGCCCAGGCTGGAGTGCAGTGGCACGATCTTGACTCACTGCAATCTCCGCCTTTCAGGTTCAAGTGATTCTCCTGCCTCATCTTCCCGAGTAGCTGGGATTATAGACACCTGCCACCATACCCGGCTAAGTTTTGTATTTTTAGTAGAGATGAGGTTTCACCATGTTGGCAGGCTGGTCTCGAACTCCTGACTGTAGGTGGTCTGTCTGCCTTGGCCTTCTAAAGTGCTGTGTTACAGGTGTGAGTCACTACACCTGGCCCCATCTAATTTTTTATAGAGACAGTGTCTGCTTTTCTGCCCAGGCTGGTCTCGAACTTGTGGCCTCAAGCGATTGTCCTGCCTTGCCTCCCAAACTGCTGGAATTACGGATGTGAGTTGCCATGCTCAAGCAGTTTTATTTTAAATTCTCTACAAATGGCACGCTTCCTTATTTCCTGTACCTGGGGGTGACTACTTTCACATAGTCCTCCACTACCCTTTACTTTGGGCATTTTAACTAAAGAAATGATTCTTGCTGTAAAGAGCCATTTAGCTGATATTCTGGGGGGCATTCTTTTGTGTCTCCTTGTCCCTTCCTTTTCCACATATGGGCAGTCTGTTTAGTCTGCCCCAGAAAGAACCAGCTTGTAAATCCCACTCACGGAGGCCAGCCAGGTACGTTGACTCATTCCTGTAATCCCCTGCATTTTAAGAGGCCAAGGCAGGAGGATCACTTGAGCCCAGGAGTTCAAGACCAGCCTGGGCAACGTGATTAAACTCCATCCTTACAAAAACAAAAAATTAGCTGGGTGTGGTGGTGCATGCCTGTAGTCCCAGCTACTCAGGAGGCTGAGATGGGAGAATGGCTTGAACCTGGGAGGCAGGGGTTGCAGTGAGCTGAGATTATGCCACACTGCACTCCAGCCTGGGTGACAGAGTGAGACTTTGTCTCAAAAGAAAAAAAAAGTCCCACTCAAGGCTGGGACATGCTGACTTCCTCTCCTCCCCATGTCCAGGGTGGGACAGGCAAGTGCTGTAAGTAGAGGAAGCCATGGCTTGTGGATGCTGAGCCTTTGCTTGGCTCTCATGCTCTCAACCCTTTTATCCCACGGGTCCTCAGGACAATCCTGAGAACTGGAGGCAGAGTGAGTCCCACCTGCCCTGAGTGCTGAGCTCCTGGTCCAAGATTACCTAGAACCCAACTGCAGAGCTGGGTACTGGATCTACTCTGGCATTGGTTATGGGCAGCAGCATCTGGTGTCATGTCACTTCCTCTGTCGTCCGCCCATGGCTGCCCCAGAAGGATCCACATGCCTCTGGCAAAATAATGAGGCAGTGGGGCAGAACCTGTCCCCTACACTTCAAAAACGATGCTGGCTAGCTGGGCATGTTGGCACACGCCTGTAGTCTCAGCTTCTCAGGAGGCTGAGGTGGGAGGATTGCTTGAGCCCGGGAAGTCGAGGCTGCAATGAGCCACTATCCCACCACTGCACTTGAGCCTGAGCGATAGAGCTAGAGACCCTGTCTCAAACAAACAAACAAAAAAGTAAAAAACAAAAAAAACACGGTGGCTCACGCCTGTAATTCCAGCACTTTAGGAGACTGAGATGGGTGGATGATCACTTGAGCCCAGGAGTTCGAGACCAGCCTGGGCAACGTGGTGAAACCCTGTCTCTATTAAAAATACAAAAATTAACCGAGTGTGGCGGTGCACACCTGTAATCCCAGCTACTCAGGAGACCGAGGCAGGAGAATTGCTTAAACTTGGGAGGCGGAGGTTACAATGAGCTAAGAGGTGACAGAATGAGACTTGGTCTCAAAAAACAAAAACAGGCCAGGCGCAGTGGCTCACACCTATAATCCCAGCACTTTGGGAGGCCGAGGTGGGTGGATCACGAGGTCAGGAGATCGAGATCATCTTGGCTAACATGGTGAAACTCCGTCTCTACTAAAAACAAAAAAAAGAAAAAAAAAAAAAAAAGCTGGGCATGGTGACAGGCGCCTGTAGTCCCAGCTACTTGGGAGGCTGAGGCAGGAGAATGGAGGGAACCCAGGAGGCGGAGCTTGCAGTGAGCTGAGATTGTGCCACTGCACTCCAGCCTGGGCAACAGAGCGAGACTCCATCTCAAAAAAAAAAAAAAGGCCACCATTAAGTGGGAACTGTGGGCAACCCATGAGGCTTCATATGCCAGAACCTGTCCACTGCCTGCCCAGGCACCGGCATGGCCTCCTTGTATTCTGCTTCTGCTTCTTCCCACATTCCACCCTTTGATGGAGAGAGTATGGTTACCTTTGATACGTGCCAACACTAGACAGGTGGCAGGATTGTTGGGCCTTCCCTTCCTGAAGAGTCCACTGGTGGCTGTATCAGCGTTGGAGGCCTCTGGAGTGCAGCAGAGCCTGGGTGTGGTGGGAGCGTTTGCCTAGGCCCATCTGCGTTGGCTGTCAGTCACTCACGGCCAACTGAGCAGAGGCTCTTGACTGTCACAAGCTATCAAGGCTGCCTCCAACCTCCAGGGAGGACGAGAAGGCCCTGACTTGGACCAGGCCATGGCAGAAGTCTGGAGTACTTAGCCCTTCTTTGTAGTTAACTAATCTCCCCCTCTCCAACTATCTTATGCTTTTAGTGCAGGTGGGGGCGGGGAGTTAGGAGAGGATACTGGCATAGGAGCTGAGACCATTTCTTTTTTTTTTTTTTTTTTTGAGACGGAGTCTTGCTCTGTTGCCAGGCTGGAGTGCAGTGGCTCAGTCTTAGCTCACTGCAACCTCTGCCTCCCAGGTTCAAGTGATTCTCCTGCCTCAGCCTCCTGAGTAGCTAGGATTACAGGCACCTACCACCACGCCCAGCTAATTTTTCACACTTGATCTTAGCCAAAAGGCAGAGAAGTGATCTGGCTAATTTTTTGTATTTTTAGTAGAGATAGGGTTTGGCCATGTTGGCTAGGCTGGTCTCGAACTCCTGACCTAGTAATCCGCCCACCTCGGCCTCCCAGAGCACTGGGATTACAAGCGTGAGCCCCTGCGCCTAGCCCATTTTCGAAGAACTGTTGATGAAAAGGCTCTGCACGTTCCAGCTTTTGCCCAGACTGGTTCTTTTTTTTCTTTTTCCTGATACAGGATCTTGCTTCATTGTCCAGGCTGGAGTATAGTGGCATGATTATGACTCAATGTAGCCTCGAGCTCCTGGGCTCAAGCAGTCCCCTAGCTTCAGCATCCTGAGTAGCTGAGATCACTGGTACACGCCACCATGCCTGGCTAATTTTTTTTTTTTTTTTGAGACGGAGTCTCACTCTGTCACCCAGGCTGGAGTGCAGTGGCTGGATCTCAGCTCACTGCAAACTCCGCCTCCCAGGTTTACGCCATTCTCCTGCCTCAGCCTCCCAAGTAGCTGGGACTACAGGCGCCCGCCACCACGCCCGACTAATTTTTTGTATTTTTTAGTAGAGACGGGGTTTCACTGTGTTAGCCAGGATGGTCTCGATCTTCTGACCTTGTGATCCACCCGTCTCGGCCTCCCAAAGTGCTGGGATTACAGGCTTGAGCCACCGCGCCCGGCCTGAGATGGAGTCTTGCTCTGTCGCCAGGCTGGAGTGCAGTGGTGTGATCTCGTCTCACTACAACTTCCACCTCCTGGGTTCAAGGGATTTTAGAGTAGCTGGGACTACAGGTGCACACCAACACACCTGGCTAATTTTGTATTTTCNACCTTGTGATCCACCCGTCTCGGCCTCCCAAAGTGCTGGGATTACAGGCTTGAGCCACCGCGCCCGGCCTGAGATGGAGTCTTGCTCTGTCGCCAGGCTGGAGTGCAGTGGTGTGATCTCGTCTCACTACAACTTCCACCTCCTGGGTTCAAGGGATTTTAGAGTAGCTGGGACTACAGGTGCACACCAACACACCTGGCTAATTTTTGTATTTTTCTTTTTTTTTTTGTTTTGAGATGGAATCTCACTCTGTTGCTTAGGTTGGAGTGCAGTGGCGCAATCTCGGCTCACTGCAACCTCCCCCTTTGTGGGTTCGTGCCATTCTCCTGCCTCAGCCTCCCGAGTAGCTGGGACTACAGGCGCCCGCCACCACGCCCAGCTAATTTTTTTGTGTTTTTAATAGAGATGGGGTTTCACCATGTTAACCGGGATGATCTCGATTTCCTGACCTCGTGATCCTCACATCTTGGCCTCCCAAAGTGCTGGGATTACAGGCGTGAGCCACTGCCCCTGGCCAATTTTTGTATTTTTAGTAGAGATGGGGTTTCCCCATGTTGACCAGGATGGTTTTGATTTCCTGACCTCCTGATCTGCCCGCCTCGGCCTCCCGAAGTGCTGGGATTACAGGAGTGAGCCACCATGCCCGGCCCCTGGCTAATGTTTTGACTTTTTATAGAGACGAGGTCTCACTGTGTTGCCCATGCTGATCTTGAACTCCTAGGCTCAAGTGATCCTTCCCACCTCAGCCTCCCAAGGTGCTAGGCCTATATGCGTGAGCCACTGCTCCCAGCCTGGTTCTTGTTCTTTTTTTTTTTTTTTTTGAGATGAAGTCTCACTCTGTCGACCGATCTCGGCTCACTGCAACCTCCACCTCCCTGCTTCAAGCAGTTCTCCTGCCTCAGCCTCCCGAGTATCTGCGATTACAGGCACACGCCACCATGCCTGGCTAATTTTTTTTTATTTTTAGTAGAGACGGGGTTTCACCATGTTGGCCAGGCTGGTCTCGAACTCCTGTCCTCAGGCGATCACCCACATCGACCTCCCAAAGTGCCGGGATTACAGTCGTGAGCCACCGCACCTGGCCAGTTCTTGTTTGTTTTGTTTTGTTTTGTTTTTGTTTTTTGAGATGGAGTCTCGCTTTGTCACCCAGGCTGGAGTGCAGTGGCACCGTCTTGGCTTACTGTCAGTTGCACCTCCCGGGTTCACGCCATTCTCCTGCCTCAGCCTCCCGAGTAGCTGGGACTACAGGTGCCTGCCACCGCGCCCGGCTAATTTTTTATATTTTTTTAGTAGAGACGGGGTTTCACTGTGTTAGCCAGGATGGTCTCGAGCTCTTGACCTCATGATCCGCCCGCCTCGGCCTCCCAAAGTGCTGGGATTACAGGCGTGAGCCACCGCGCCCGGCCTCTTGTTCTTGATGTACAGTCATGGCCATATCCAGGCACAGCTTGCGATGGAGGGTCCTACTATGTTTGTGGTAGGGAGCTGCAAACCAGAATGCAGGTTGCAGAAGCAGCTTCTACCTCTGAACAGAAACATTCTCCTGACAGGAGCATCATGTTAGGAAACATCTCTCCTGTCAGGTTTCATTTGCCTTTGTCAAGTGATGGGCTAGGTGTGGTGGGCTCGGGGCCGTGTGTTCATGCCAGCATAGCATCATGTGGTTTAAGTGTTGGAGGTATTGATTTAGGAGCTGGCAATGAGGGGTGTAGGGGTCCTCTGGCCCAATGCCTTGAATCTAGTCCCTTCTGAGAGGTATTGTATGGCAGTGGTGGCAACTGCAACTCTTGCCAGGCACACAGGCAGGCAGTAGATCCGTGTTAGCTGGCTACACAACACCAAGAAGGCTGCAGGAGATGGGTGGGCCCGGGAGGCTTCCATGCCAGGGTGCCCAGTGAACTTTGCCTCCGAAAGCCAAGTCCTGGCCCTGGCTCTGTCTGGAGCCTGATGGAAAGCTTGCTTCAGCCAGCCTGCCCTGACACCACGTTTGCAAGCACAGCTCATTCTCTGTTTGGTCTAGCTCCCTAAATGAGGTGTAGGTGAAGTGTACACGACAGGCTTTGACCAGGTGTGTTCCTGCGACATTAAGCCTTCTCTTCCTGGGGCTGGAAGTGGGTTGGAGAATGAGCTCTGAAGCCGCCTTGTAGATGCCCAGCCCTGTCCCTCCTTTTAGAGAACTTTTCACCCTGGCTCAGTTCCCCCTAGTCTGTTTCCCCAACCCCTACACACACACACAGTTGGAAGTCTAGGACACATCACACATTATGGGGAAGAGCCCTAAACTTTTCGGGCAACTTGGACTTGAGCCTCAGCTCTGCCACTGGCCAGCCAGGCACCTGATCCGTAAACTAATCTCTGCATCGGTAAAATGGGGACCCCATACCTGTTCTACCTGTTGCTCAAAGGACTGTGAGCTTTGCTTGCCAATGGTTTGTGTAAAGGAATGAAACTACACGGTGCAGCCCAGAATGGGGCCTTATAGGCAAGCCCTGATAACATGGGATTTGGGGCAAGAGTTAGGATAGCAGGGGCAGGCAGAACACCAGATCCCACCTGAACCTGGCACTTGTCCTTACTATACTAGGCCAGGCTGTGATGACACTGGTAAACTCCGGGGCCAAGTATCCTCTAGATGGGGGCTTCTTGGAAGGGGATCTGGGCATCGTCCTTGCCTGGGTAGCTGAGCAGCCCCAGAGCTCCTTACAGGAAGCATGGGAAACATGTTGTGAAGTGTGTGGATCTAGGTTCACATCCACTGTCTGGCTGTGTGCTGCTTGCTGTCTTCCCGTGTCGTTATTCAGAGCCTTATAAGTCCTGGGTCTGCGGGCCATGTCGCCACATTCCATCCACCTCACGTCAAGTGGCCATACTCAGAGGGCCTTCTTTCCTGTGGGAGGCGTAAGAGCAACCTGCTGGTGCCAAACCTAAGCGTGGGACCCAGGCAGGACCCAATTCCCCAAAACACTCCCACCCCCACCCCACACCCACCACGGCGACCAAGACCACACCAAGGGTGTGACTGCCCTGAGGTTTCTGTTCAGCAGCCCTAACATTGGCTCTGCAGAGACCCCCCTCAAGCTCCCAGGCCCAGCTTGGTCTAGGGCCCAGAGCTGGCTCCTGACTTCCAGCTCTGTCCCCTTCTGTTTTCTGTTCATACCAGTTTTTTGCCTTCTTGTGGGCAGAAGGAGTCACTGAAGCTCTGAGCAGATGGAGGACAGTGACTGAGTCTTATCCCAGACTCAGTCACATTCTTCTACTGCCCTTTAAAATGCCTGGTGTCATGGAGTGTCTGTGTGACAGGACCTGAGGCAAGTCTACTCTCCTGTAGCTGAGGCTGACTAGAGAAGGCCACAGAGCCACCTGCCATGGCCGGTGACAGGGCTGGGTCTTCAACCTGGGTTTCCTGACGTTGTTTTGAGGTTCTTTGTCTTTTGTTTGAGCTCTCGTCAGCGGGTATCTTCTGAGCTGGACCCTGAGTGCAGTGTCCTGGTTCTCAATGGGGTCTCTTTCCCTTGGGGGAGCCAGATCGGATCTGGGTGTGATGATGATGGCAGCAAATTCTAAAAACCTGTTCAGTGTCTTTATAACAGGAAAGCCGTAAACTTAGAAATGTAGGCTGCAGCTCATGTGCTCTGTGGTCTGGGCTGGTAGGGATGGCTGGGCCTGCTCCATCCACCCACCCCCAACCTCCCCGCAGCTAGTGGGACACGAGGCCACTCACACTCAGCTGTGGGAGTTGGCAGTCTGTCATTCAGTTTTGTCGTTGGCCTGTAACCATGAAGGACTCACCATGGCATCATCCAGTGGGACCACCCCCCACCCCCCTGCCACCGCCACCATCATACCTACCGCAACCTTTTGCAAGATACTGTGTGTGTCCTCTGTGCTCATAAGCCGAAGACCAGGCCAGGTGCAGTGACTCACGCCTGTAATCCCAGCACTTTGGGACTATAGGCGTGAATCACTTTGGGATTGCAGGAGGATCGCTTGAGCCCAGGAATTCGAGATCAGCTTGGGCAACATGGTGAGACCCCAACTCTACACGAACTTAAAAAATTAGCCGGGGGCTGGGCACAGAGGCTCATGCTTATAATCCCAGCACTTTTGGAGGCTGAGGCAGATGGATCACTTGAGGTCAGCAGTTTGAGACCAGCTTGGCCAACATGGTGGAACCCCATCTCTACTAAAACTACAAAAATTAGTTGGGCATGGTGGTGGGTGCCTGTAATCTGAGCTATTTGGGAGGCTGAGGCAGGAGAATCACTTGAACCCAGGAGGCAGAGGCGGAGGTTGCAGTGAGCCAAGATCATGCCATTGCACTGCAGCCTGGGCGACAGAGTGAGACTCTGTCTCAAAAAAAAAAAAAAAAAAAAAATAGCTGGGCTTTGTGGTATGTACCTGTGGTCCCAGTTACTCAGGAGATTGAGGCAAGAGGATCGCTTGAGTCCAGGAGATCAAGGCTGCAGTGAGCCATGTTTGTGCCATTGCACTCCAGCCTGAACAACAGAGCAAGACCCTGTCTCAAAAAAAAAGCTGAAGGTCACTTGTTCCTGGGTAGCTTGGGCTGGCCCCACTGGGTCTGAGTGGGTTGGTGTGAGATCAAGGTCTGCAAAAGAGCATTGACTCGTGAGCTGGTTACTTGGGGACACAGGCTGTTTCTGACATGCTCGGTAACTGCAGGCAACTCGCTCGACCCCTAGGCCCTGGTTTCCTTGTCTAAAAATAAGGTTTCTTCCAGCTCAGATGTTCTGTATTTGGGTTGCTGCTGAGGGCTGGGAGTTGGGGAAGGATGTGGGAGGGGCTTATAAGAGGCTCATTTTTCCCTTTTTGGATTTCCCTCCTCTTCTGACCCCCTTCCCAAAGTAGTGTTTTCCATCCAGATGACACCAGGAGAGCTCACTCAAAGCAGTGGGTAGGGGACTTCTGAAGCACGCACATTCGTTACTTGAACATTGTGAGTGGGCAGTTGAAACAATTCTTCCTTTCCAGATTGAATTCTAACTTTTAGAGATGCTGAAGGGTTGCTGCAAAAGTCATTTTTTTTTTTTTTTTGTAGGATATTTCTATTGCCTGCAGTGAGATTTTCCTGGGGTGTCTTCTATCCAAGTCCCAATACTGTGAGGCAGGAAATTACAGAAGGCCAGAGTTGGCCTCGAGGGGTGACAGTTCCTGGTGGGTTGGTGGGTTGTCTGTGGGTGGGGAAGAGTGGGGAGTGGTTCCAATGGTTTCTTTTTTTTTTTTTTT
>NW_016808004.1:2866752-2873451 GCF_001698545.2 Rhinopithecus bieti | reverse complement strand
GACAGAGCGAGACTCCGTCTCAAACAAAACAAAACAAAACAAAACAAAAAAAAAAACAAACAATTGGCAACAAAGACCTAGAGGACTCCAGGAAGTGCCCGTGAGTGATAGCCCATGGGGTCCATGGACCCCTCTCCCACCCACCCACTCCCTGTGACTCTAGAGGGAAGACAAGCAGCAAGACTTGCTTCAGAAAAGAGCAACTCTGGGTGCCCCCAAAGCTTTGCTGGGCAGATACACAGTTGTGCCAAAAGTTGGTCAGTTCCCCTAGGTAGGCCTGGCACTGACTGGGACCTCCAGCAGGGCTGGGTCTGCTCCTATGGGTCATGAGAACCACACAGCCATGTCTGTGGTATTCTGTATGGTTACTCAACCCTGGCCACGTTCCTTGCCTATATTGTTGCTTGCAGCAGGTTCCACCAGAAGGGTTGTTCCTCAACAAGTATCTTTGACTGAGTTCTCAGGATCATCCTCCATCTGTTCCCCAGGTCTCCCCCATACCTGCTGCATCTGACTACAGGCGTACCTTCCAGCTGTGCTGAGGACCTGACTGTGCTCCCAGCATTTCTGCTCTTACTTCCCATAAGGGTGATTTTTTGGAAGGGCCATGGTTGCTCTTCACATTTTGGGTTGCTAGATGCTTCTGCAGAAGGGGTGAGAGTATGGAAGGAGACGGGCCCACATGAATGTGTTTGGGCCCTTCCAGCAGCCTGAGATTGTGAGAACCACCCCATGCACTCTTCAAATGCTTTACAACATTTTGCGTATGTGCTGAATTCTTGTAATAAACCCATGAGTTTATTCTGAGTTAAACCCAATAGGCAGGACATGAGTTCTTTGGTTGAGCTTTCCTTCTTGTCATCAACTAGCTGTTGGTACCTGAATCCTTGGCTGCATCTACCCTTTATTTTATTTTTATTTTTATTTTTTAGAGGTAGGGTCTTGCTCTGTTGCCTAGGCTGGAATGCAAGTGTTGCGATCATGACTCACTGCAGCCGCGAATTCCTGGGCTCAAGCAATGCTCCCACCTCAGCCTCCCGAGTTGCTCAGACTTCAGATGCCTTCCAGCATGCCTGGCTGATTTTTTGCGGGGGGATAGGGGCTTACTATATTGCCCAGGTTGGAACATCCAGCCTGTTTCCTGAATGTCAGGCCCTGTTACCCTGACATAGGTACTATGGTGGTCCCCAGTACTGGCCTGAGACACAAGACTAGTTGGCTGGACCTTGGAGAAGTAACTGCATGTCTCTGTTCCTGCCATTGCTGAAGGATCCTGGCTGTGTCATCAGCTTGCCTTGTCACCTTGTTCTTGGCTTCAGTTTCCGCATCTATAAAATGAAGGGGTTGAACTAGCTGATCTCTGTGATGTGTCTTCTATTTCGGACATTACCTCCCCTGGGGAAGAGAAAAACTAGACTCTAGTGACCACCTTAGGACATCTCACCCACATTCCCAGCTTCAGTCTGACCTGGACCCAATCCAGCTTCAGTAGACAACCTTAATAAGTGGCTCATGGCACTTGATGAGGGAGGTCCTTGTGCGGGTAAATGCAGGAGCCCTAAATGAAGCCAGCATTTTATTGCTCTCACAAGTAATGGAGAGAGTAAGGTGAGCTCTCAGTCTTGGAGGTAGATGGTGTTTGTGTTGTAAAGATAAAGAAACTGAGGCCAGGCATGGTGGCTCATACCTGTAATCCCAACACTTTTGGTGAGGCTGGGGCAGAAGGATTCCCTGAGCCCAGGAGTTAAAAACCAGCCCAGGCAACATAGTGAGACCTCCTCTCTACAAAAATGGAAAAGCTAGCCAGGCATTATGGTGCACACCTATAGTCCCAGATACTCTGGAGGTGGAGGCAGGAAGATCTCTTAAGCCTAGGAGTTTGATGCTGCAATGAGCTATGGTAGCACCACTGCACTCTAAGCTGGGGGACAGACTGAGACTCTATTTCCAAAAAAAAAAAATGAGGCCAGACATGGTGCCTCACACCTATAATCCCAGTACTTTGGGAGGCCAAGGTCAGGAGTTCCTGACCTCAGGGAACTTCTTGAGATGAGGAGGTGAGGTGAGACCAGCCTGACCTTAAGGAACTCCTTGAGGTGAGGAGACCAGCCTGGCCAACATGGTGAAACCCTGTCTCTACTAAAAAAAAAAAAACAGAAATAGCTGGGCATGGTGACAGGCGCCTGTAATCCCAGTTACTTGGGAGGCTGAGGCAGGAGAATCACTTGAACCCAGAGGGCGGAGGTTGCAGTGAGCAGAGTTTGTGCCACTGCACTCCAGCCTGGGCAACAGAGTGAGACTCCATCTCAAAAAAAAAAAAAAAAGAAATAAAAATAAAAAACTGAGATTCGGAAAGATGAAGTGGCTTCCTCAGGCAAGCATGAAGCTAGGAAGCAAACTCCAGTGTAACTGAGGTCTGTCTTTGCCTTTTTTTTTTTTTTTTTTTTTTTTTTTTTGAGACAGGGTCTCGCTCTGCTGCCCAGGCTGGAGTACAATGGCACGATCTTGGCTTACTGCAACCTCCACCTCCCGGGTTCAAGGGATTCTCGTGCCTCAGCCTCCCAAGTAGCTGGGATTACAGGTGTGTGCCACCACACCCAGCTAACCATATTTTTAGTAGAGATGGGGTTTCATCATGTTGGCCAGGCTGGTCTCAAGCTCCTGACCACAAGTGATCTGCCCTCCTCGGCCTCCCAGAGAGCTGGGATTACAGGCATGAGCCACCATGCCGGGCCCTCTCTGCCATTTATGGTATCGTTCTGCTATGCGGGATCACATCGGGTCTCTGGCTGTGAGTTTCTTCTCTGCAGGAACTGAGGTGTGTAGAGATGGGGGAGATCTCCAGTGCTTAGACCTGACTCTAGGGACATTGGGAGATGGAAATGTTTTGAGGCTTGGTTCCTGCCCTAGCTTTCTGTAGTCAAGGTGAGTGGTACCTCAGACTGCTGGGAACTGTAAGGCGAGGGGTCCTAACGGCCACTGTGGGACTTCAGAGGAAGGAAAGGGGAGCTGAAGACACCAGAAAGACCTGAAGGCTGGATACCTTTAGTTAAGGAGTGAGGAAGGGGTGAGCCAAGGGGCCAGTGCAGGCAGCTTTGTGGACGCTTGTCAGGAGTCCTGGAGTGGATGGGCTGGGTAGGCTTGATGGAAGCAGTTGTTGGGCGGCTTTGGAACGTCTTGTCCTCCCCACGTGTGGCTGGTCAGCCTGCAGAGCCCACGCTTCCCCTGCTCCTGGTTTGCCAGTTTCCCCTTTTTCTGCCCTCCTCACTCTGGTGTGGCCGTCATCCTAAACAAGTGTCATACAGAGTGGATGGATGGCAGCACTTACCCACCCATGAGGCTGATTGAGGCTGCCCTGTGCCGCTCCCCGTGTCCTCACAAACAGCAGAGTCAGGGTGCCTGGTCTCAGGAGCCCTGCTCCTCCGTGAACTCAGCTGTGTGCCATTGACAAATTACCGAGTCTTTCTGGGTCTCAGTTTCCCTGTCTGTATAAGGGGGTGGGCTTTGAGATGTCATCTGCTGGGGTGGCTGGAATTGAGTAGGAACCAAGGCAGGTGTTTGGGGGTCACACTTGCTGTGACTTAGCCTCCCAGACTGCTCCCCACAGAGCATCTGTGCTCAGGCAGACAGGGGCCCACCAGCTCATCCGTGACTGCCTTGATCACCTGAGAGGTGACCAGGGACAGGATGGGAGCTGTGGGGTAGCCTTTTGGACTCCATAGAACCCGAAAGATGGAACCCCGAGGAAAAGGGTTATCGGGCCCAGAGGGAATCCTGGAAACGAGTCTTGAGCCGGGATGAGGAAACAGCCCCTACACTCACCCCACCCCACCTCAAGCAGGAAACTCTGTGCTGAGAACTTGCTATTTAAGAGGCCTCTGGGGAGGTCTGGCCAGAAAGGAGGCATTTGAGGGAGGGTTTAAAATTAGCCCGGGTGAAATGTGTGACCCCTGGGGAGAGCTGAAGCAGAGGTTTCTGTGGGTCTGCTCTGGTCTGGGTCTTTGACTCAAATCATGTCCTGCTTTCCTGGGGAGGAAGGGAAGGAGAGAAGGGAGTGGTACTGATCTAGGTCCCTCCGTCAGGGCACTGGCGACTGCACTCTTGGCCCATCCTCTGGGGGTGAGGTGTTGCGGCCGACCCTGAGCCACCCAGAGGGCTTGGTGCTCAGGTCCTGTCGTCCTTTCCCCGCACCCATCACCTCTGCCAGGCTGGGCATGTAGTAGGAAGACTTGGGTTTTGGTTTTTTGTTTTTTGTTTTTTTTTTTTTTTGAGACGGAATTTTGCTCTTGTTGCCCAGGCTGGAGAGCAGCCGTGCGATCTCGGCTCACCGTAACCTCGCCTTCTGGGTTCAAGGAATTCTCCTACCTCAGCCTCCCTTGTAGCTGGGATTATAGGCATGTGCCACCACATCCGGCTAATTTTGTAGTTTTAATAGGGACGGGGTTTCTCCATGTTGATCAGGCTGGTCTCGAACTCTCGATCTCAGGTGATCCGCCCTCCTCGGCCTCCCAAAGTGCTGGGATTACAGGTGTAAGCCACCGTGCCCGGCCTTTTATTTTTATTTTTATTTTTTTTTGAGATGGAATCTCACTGTTTCCCAGGCTGGAGTGCAGTGGCGTGATCTTGGCTCACTGCAAACTCTGCCTCCTGGGTTCTAGTGATTCTCTTGCCTCAGCCTCCCAAGTAGCTGGGACTGCAGGGATGGGCCACCATACCTGGCTAATTTTTTGTATTTTTAGTAGAGATGGGATTTTACCATGTCAGCCAGGCTGGTCTCAAACTCTTCACCTCAAGTGATCCGCCCGCCCCAGCCTCCCAAAGTGCTAGGATTACAGGCATGAGCCACCGCACCTGGCCGAGGCCTGGGTTTTGAGTTCCAGGTCTGCTGCCTTTAAAGAATAAGCCATGTCACTTCCGCTTGAGGATTCACACACACAACTCAAGGCTCTTACGTCAAATGGCAGAGAGGCCTACTGGGCTCAGATCAGGAGCTCGGTTTGGCCCATCCTGGAGCCTCAGCTGTCTGGACCTCCAAATACTGCTAACAACAAGACAGGATAATAGTGGTGTCTCCGTGGAACATGAGCTGCCAGGGCTGTGAGGTGTGAGGTGCCATCACCCCAAGCCTGGGCACAGAGGCTGGTATAGTGGCGCCTCTGCTGAGGGAAAGACGTGTCCCAAGGGAGAAGATGCATCCCAAGTGGCCCGAGATTCTGCTGGATGGGCTTGGCAAAAGCTCACATGAGGGAAGAAGTTTCTCTTCACCATGGCTGAGAGTCATTCTTGTGTGGGTGGGAGTGGTGACACCAGTAACCAGCAGCTATCCTGGCTGGTTTCCTTTGACATTCTTGGCTCTATTGAGTTCTCTGGGTGCATTGGGTGCAGTTTTGCCTAACACTGCTCCAGCTCTCTGATACAAGCCACTGATAAAAGCCATTGTCTCAGAAAGGCTGCTGTCTGGAGTCAGCGAGCCATCACTAGAGCGTGGAGCAAGTTCTTTGGTACCTCTCAAGAAGGAGATGTGACCCACTGTAGGGCAACTAAATGCTTTCAAGAATGGCTGCATGATGGGGTGAGACGTGAACTTCTAAAATCTGCAGTGGTCAATTCAGAAGACCTGTGCTTGGCTTCGCAGGAGGAGATGTGGCCCAGAGCAGAAGTCAAGCATGTAGGGATGCTCTGCTTGTTCACATTTTTCATTATTCAGGAAGCCACAGTTTCAAAAAATGTTTTTAATGGATCTAAGCTATGGAAAATCTCCCCTCCCCATCACAATTTTGGTTGATCAGGGCTTGCTAGTTTAGCATCCAGTGCAAGCAGCATTTAAATAGCAGCAGTGGCTACAGCTACAGGATGGACACCTGGTATTTAGACCTGGCTTGTAACTATGTTGGGGGCAGTGCTCAAAACTCACAGCATCTGCTGGGCGTGGTGGCTCACTCCTGTCATCTCAGCACTTTGGGAGGTCGAGGTGGGTGGATCACTTGAGGTCAGGAGTTCGAGACCAGCGTGGCCAACGTGGTGAAACCCTGTCTCTACTAAAAATACAAAGAATTAGCTGGGCATGGTGGTTCATGCGTGTAGTCCCAGGTACATGGGAGGCTGAGGCAGGAGAATTGCTTGAACCCAGGAGGCAGAGGTTGCAGTGAGCCGTGATGGCGCCACTGCACTCCAGTCCGGGTGACAGAGTGAAACGCCATCTCAAAAAAAAAAAAAAAAAAAACCTCACAGCATCAAATGCTCCACCTGAAGCTGGCAAGATCTCGGCGTGTTCTTCAAAACTCAACGTAATGGTTTTGACTCTTTACCCATTACCCTGTTCGGTCAACATTTAGTACCATCACCATGCTAAGAGCAGGGAGAGAGACAGGAGTATAAAGTGTTTCTTGACATTGAAGGCCCCACATCTTGTGTAGGAGCAGGAGATGGATGAGAAAGTGTCAGGACCTCTGCCGAAATCACTACAGGGCATAGTGGGCATGGGACTCTGTTTCCTTTACATCTTCGCTCCTCCCCTCGACTAGACTGGAGCCTCTCTACCAGAAGGCCATGGGTATCATCTAGAAAATAGATACTTTTTTGTCTGAGGGGCCAGTGGTGCAATGGATTAAAAAAATATATAGATTTTTACATGTACATTTTTTGGGGGTCAGGCACTGCAGCTTTCTTCAGATTCTTTTTTTTTTTTTTTTTTTTTTT
>NW_016808004.1:2855680-2864811 GCF_001698545.2 Rhinopithecus bieti | reverse complement strand
CTCAAAAAAAAAAAAAAAAGAATCTTTGAGATTCAATGTAGCCTTTTCAGTTTGCAGATGAGAAAACTTAAAAGGTAAGGTCTGTGCTCTCGGGTTACTAGTTAGTGGAGCAAATGGGAATTTCTGCCTGAAGTGATGAGTGCTGCCGCCTTATGCCCACCCCACGTGCCAGACCGTGTGATTCAGAACGCAAGGCGGTGAACGCTTGGCAGTGGTGGAGGTCAGGGTGGGTTGATGTTGACAGGGAGGAGGCTGTGAGAATGATTCAGGGGAGCCCTGGGGAAAGCGGGGGCTGATGAGGTGGCAGCGCTGGGTTAGCACAACACATGCTTCTGACCTTCCGCGGTAACAGCCGCCTCTCTCCGCAGGGGTATGAAGGGTCCCTGATCAAGCTCACCGCGAGACAGGTAATTTCTCTCCTAGGGTTTTCTTCCTCCCAGCCCAGACTGATTGCTGAGCTTCGAACAGGAGCCTGTTAACCTTTCCCTAATCTAGAGGCATCTGGCGGCAGAGACCTGCTCCCTGTTGTCCCGTTTCTCACAGAGCAGCCTCTGTAGGTCCCACTGTCCCTTTACTGGCCGTCTGAGCCCAGCCAGCTCCTGGTCCTCCCTGTCTGTTTCTTGGGAATCTGGGAGCCCGGCTGGCTGAGGATAGTAGAGCAGTTAGCTGAGCTCTGGTTTTTTTTTTTGTTTTGAGACGGAGTTTTGCTCTTGTTGCCCAGGCTGGAGTGCAATGGCGTGATTGAGCTCTTGCTTTTGATACAAGGAGGCCAGGGCCTGCTAGCCGTCGGGGGTTGTTTGGGGTCTAGACTGATTCCTGGGAAAATGAAGTTGGAGCAGTTTTCAACCTATTGCTCCTCGATAGAACCGGAGTCTTCCCATGCCCTTGATACATTGGTGTCTCCTTTCTTGCTGGGGAAAACACTGGGACTGACTTGTAGTTATCTGCATGCATTAAAAACAATACTTTTACTAAAAGGGCAATGTTTAATTCGGTGGAATTAAGCTCCGTTGACATCATTTCCCACAGGGTATTCCTGGGGAAGGAGACTTGACTTTTGGTGCACATTAAGCTGCTGTTCCGGTGAACATAGGGAGGACATGGGCTGGAGTTCTGGGGGGCTTTTTTTCCTTTTGTATTCTCATCAGCAGGGCAAATACTGTTTCCACATAGGTGATACTCTTTTTTGTTGTTATTTTGGAGGGAGAGGTGGAATGCTGGGAGAGATATAAGGGTGTTCTCTCTTTTTCCTACTAGCCTGTTGGTTTTGTGATCTTTGACAGCCGGGCAGGAGCAGAAGCAGCCAAGAATGCACTGAACGTGAGTAGGTGGAGAATGGGTCTTCTCTGACCCACAGCCCTCTTAGGCAGTGGGTGTGCAGATGTATCTTATTTCCCAGCCATTCCTGGGCAGAGTCCTTGGCGAAACTGTCTGTGCCAAAGGCCTGAGCTGCCTTTCCTCTGCCTCAGCCACTGTGTGGGCAAGTCTTCCAGGCGAGCTTGTTTACGGGGCTCTTCTCTACTCTGCCATTAACACTCTGGGTCCTCCAGAGTAAGCCTTTCTCTTCTTTTCTCTACCCATGTAGGGTATTCGTTTTGATCCCGAGAATCCACAGACCCTGAGGCTAGAGTTTGCCAAAGCCAACACCAAGATGGCCAAGAGCAAGCTAATGGCAACCCCAAATCCCAGCAACGTGCACCCCGCCCTAGGAGCACACTTCGTCGCACGGGACCCCTGTGAGTGGCACTCTGAGCTGACAGGCCCTCATGGAGTTGCATTCGGGGCAGACTTACAGACTCTTGCAGAGGGGAGCCCCTTTCCCAGGAGGCTTTTTGTGTCCATGGCCACCCATTTTTGAAACACCTGGTTTTCCTCCCTCCCCTGCAGCCTTCTTAGAGCTTCTGAGCTGCCAGGGCTTCCAGCTTCCCTGAAACCTTCTTTGATTTTTCATTTGAGACGGGCTGAGGCCTGCCTGAAAGCAGGCAGGATGCACACCATGCCAGGCCAATTTAATGTGACTTCCTTGCCTGGTCTCGGGGTCCTTGGTGGTTGGGGGTGGTCTGGCCTCAGTGTGGGGCATATGGCTCAACCATAGTGCTAGGTCGCCTTCTCTGTTTGGAAGGGGAGGCGAGTGTTCTGATGGTGGAGGCCGTTGTCTCCTGTTGTAGATGACCTGATGGGGGCTGCTCTGATCCCTGCATCTCCAGAGGCCTGGGCCCCCTACCCTTTGTACACCACAGAGCTGGCCCCAGCCATCTCCCATGCTGCGTTCACCTATCCAGCTGCCACTGCCGCTGCCGCCGCCCTCCATGCTCAGGTAAGCCCCTTCAGGTTGGGGAGGGCGAAGAACGAGGGCTCTTAGCTGGCCAGACTTTGCATGTGCCTGGCCACTTGGCCGCTGCTGTCCCAGAGCTGCAGCAGAACTCTTGTCTTCCTTGATGGTTTGAAAGCCCAGACACCAGGGACCTATTTGTCCCTGCCCTTGGGTTTAGGATCTGACGGGGAGGGAGAAGATAACCCACGAGTTCCCGTGGAGGATGCCAGGCAGCCCAGCTGCGGTTCCCCAGCCCTGAGCACTCCTGCCCAGCCACCGACTGTGTTCTCCCATGGTGATGGGACTATGACTCCAGTACTAACCTGGGTATGATCTCTGGAGCCAGACCATCTGCCTCTGCCCATTCCTATCTCTTTCATCAAGCTCTTACAGATTGCTGTGCCTCAATTTTTTTTTTGTTTTCTTTTAGTCATGTGAAAAATGGGAATGCTCGGATAATCTGCCTTCGGGTTGTTATGAAAGTTAGATGTCAAGACGAAGTGACTAGTGAGTGCTAGGATGTAACCTGGAGCACCCTGAGAGCTCACTGAGTGTTAGCTCTCGTTTCCATGAAGGCTGGACACTGTTCACTGTGAACCTGTGCTGGGCAGGAAACAGGGAGTGAATGCTTCTGGGGAGAGTCGGGGCTATTAGAACAGGGCCAGGAAAGCTCTGTGTGGGGTGCTGGGCTGGGTGCCCAATGGGCAGGCAGGGGGTCAGGCTCTCCCCTGGCCATGCAGGCACTTCCTCTCGTCTGATTCGGTCACAAGTGCAGGTCACTGGAGCACACTGCAGGGGAGGTCTCTTCCCACTGTGTGTGTCGGGGAGCAGGGGGGTGCTTCACAGTGGCAATGACAGGATGTGGCCAGGCAGCCACAGGAAGGGGCTGGGGGGCACTTTTGAGCCCACCTCAACCTCTGACCAGCCAGGTGATGAGCGCTGATCCTCAGGAAGAGCTGCTTGGCCAGGGTGTGCTGTGCTGCTGCGAAGGAGAGAATCCAGGTTGCTGGGACCTGGCTGGGGAGCAGGAGGGGATGGGGAAGGAAAGTAGGAGAAGCCAGAAAGGAGGGTTCACAGGAGCCAGAGCTGAGGCGGGAAGAGTCGGGTGCTCTGCCCGAGAGCTGTGTGCACGTCCATTTTCAGGCTCTTCCAGGGGCTTAGTGACACCTGGGTTTGTCCAGTTCCAAAGCAGAAAGGGGCCACTACCCTAGCCAACTGTTTTCCCCAGCAGGGGAGTGCTCCCTGGCTCCACAACATTCAGTTGTACTGAGGGCAGAATTGTGGTTAACCTTGGCACTCTTCCCCAGCTGAGCACCACAAATAGCTCAAAAATTGATCAGAGAATAAGGAAGGTGGTAAAGACCTTCCCCTGGAGGGAATTGTTGGGTATTTACTGCAAACTGGGTTCTGTGGCTGGAAGAGAGCGGCCAGCAGGGAAGCCCATCCTGTCTACCCTGACCTGGGCAGTGACTTGATGCTTCAGGTCAAGAGGATGTTTAACTGTAAGGCCCTGGGAGTCACTGAAAGGAATCACAGGCTCCCACCTCACTGGGCTCCTCACCTCTGATCCCAGCTTTGGCACCAGTTAGCTACATGATCCTCACCTCTGGGCCTCTGTGTCCCCATCTGTGAAATGAGAGGGATAGACTAGATCAGGTGGAGAGGTTCTGCCCCATCCTCTGAGTTGCTAGGCTGTGACAGAGGTTGGGAGCCAGGGACAATGAATTTGTCAAATGAATCAGAGAGGGCACCTCTTCCCAGCCAGCTGGGGGTGGCAGTGCTCTCTCGCCCTGAGCTCCACGCCATAGGGCTTCCTTCCTCCTGTTGGCTTCCCTCCCAGTTTTCTCCCACCCCGTCCACACTCTGCAGCTGTCCAACTCTGGCCTAAATCCTGGTTCTCAACAGCTGTGGGACTTTGGGCACGTTACCCACTGTCTCTGTTTCTGTAAAATGGTGATGATAATGCCTACTTGATAGGTGTGTTGTTCACATGATGGCGTGGAGTCACATGATGGCGTGGAGGGAGTGCTGTGCAAGTGCAGATGGTCGTGATTGTTACTTAATATCATTATTGTCTGGGTCCCCTTGGGTCCTCTCTGAGGCTGGAGGCCTCTTCGTGCCTGAGTTCCTGCCTTCTGGCCTTCCTTGGACGGGGACTGGGATACAGGCCACCCACCCCAAAGGATAGTGGCATTTTTGGGGAGGCGGGCTAATGGGAAGAGATTAGACCAGGGAGTCATTAGTTCTGTCCTTGCTACTCAGACTCTCTGGGCACCCATTTCCTCAATAGTAAAACGGGTTGTTTTACTGTTCGCCGACTAAGAACATTTTATTATTTTCCTTCCAATAGCCCCACTGCTTGCCCCCTGACAGTGCTGCCCCAGAGATGGGGGATAATAGTGTCTAAATAAAGGAAATATGGGCCGGGCGCGGTGGCTCAAGCCTGTAATCCCAGCGCTTTGGGAGGCCGAGGAGGGCAGATCACGAGGTCAGGAGATCGAGACCATCCTGGCTAACATGGTGATACCCTGTCTCTACTAAAAATACAAAAAATTAGATGGATATGGTGGCAGGCACCTATAATCCCAGCTACTCGGGAGGCTGAGGCAGGAGAATGGCGTGAACCTGGGAGGTGGAGCTTGCAGTGAGCCGAGATCATGCCACTGCACTCCAGCCTGGGCGGCAGAGTGAGACTCCATCTCAAAAAAATGAATAAATAAAATAAAAATAAAAATAAATAAAGGAAGTATGGACACTGTTGAGCTTGAGTGGATTGTTCTGAACCCAAAGGACCAATAGGACTGAGTTTTTCTGTGCCTGGGGGCAAGGTGGTGACTTCAGGAGAAGGTAGCAGCTAAAAGACAAGGGGATGAGAACAAGTACCTCTACCCCAGCTGCATGCCCTTTGCCAGTAGCCCAGCCTGAGCCCACAGCTACGTGGCTACGGAGACCAGACCTGCAGGAGGGGTCCTGGAGGTTGTTCGGTCCTGCACTGTCTTGGCAGGAGGCCACCTTGTCTGGCCTTCTGACCCTCTTGACGGAATCTTCCCTTTTAAGAGGGTGAGGCACAAAAGCAACTGTGGATGGCAGGCCCAATGGGGTTCAGCATAGAAAGATGGTGGCCTAAAAAAGCAGGGGTTCTCAGTGTCCTATTGCATCCCAGGGTCCTCCCAGACTGGATTTCATTTGCCATTCCAAACTGAGGATATGTGGGTCTTCTATGGCTTTTTCTCCCCCTTAAACTGGTTCAGCCATTTACCAGTGACCTTAAGGTTACATAAACTCCCTTGCCTCTATTTTCTTATCTGTATAATGGAGATGATAATAGCATCTACTTCATAGGGTTTTTATGAGGATTAAATGAACTTAGTATATGTTATCTACCTAGAACAGCATTGGTCACAGTGGAAGTGCTTCATGAGCAGTAGCTATTATTGTATTAGCATATCTGCATTTATGGAAAAAAATAGGCAGTTTTGTTCTCTTCCCTTTGGCTTATCATCCAATCCCCAGAAAACCTGTACTTTTAATTCTTCAGTTTGGTAGGTAGTTTGGAGCAGGTGTGTAAGTAAATCTATAGGTATGAATCTTAGAAAAACTATAATACATAATCTTTTAAAAACTTAAATATTAGGGCCAGGCGCAGTGGCTCACACCTGTAATCCCAGTACTTTGGGAGGCTGAGGTGGGCAGATCATGTGAGGTCAGGAGGTCAAGACCAGCCCGGCCAACAAGGTGAAACCCCGTCTCTACAAAAATACAAAAATTAGCTGGGCGTGGTGGCGGGCACCTGTAATCCCAGCTACTCGGGAGGCTGAGGCAGAAGAATTGCTTGAACCCAGGAGGCAGCGGTTGCAGTGAGCCAAGATAGTGCCACTGCACTACAGCCTGGGTGACAGAGCAAGACTCTATCTCAAAAAAAAAAACAAAACTTAAATATGAGGACTTAAAAAAATATTAGTAAGTGTAGCTCTGCATTTTGGGCGCCTGGCTAGTACACCATTGTAAGAATGTGTCCAGTTCCCTGTAGATGGTAAGTTGGTTTGTTTGTACAGTTTTTGCTTAGTGATAGCTATACAACAATGGATATCCTTGTGCATACTTCTCTGGGCACCTCTTCTGTTTTGTTTTGTTTTTTTCCTTTTTCTTTTTTTTTTTTTTTGAGACAGAGTTTCACTCTTGTTGCCCAGGTTAGAGTGCAGTGGCACTATCTTGACTCACCGCAACCTTTGCCTCCCAGGTTCAAGCAATTCTCCTGCCTCAGCCTCCCTAGTAGCTGGGATTACAGGCATGTGCCACCACACCCGGCTAATTTTGTAGTTTTAGTAGGGACGGAGTTTCTCCATGTTGATCAGGCTGGTCTCAAACTCCCGATCTCAGGTGATCTGCCCTCCTCAGCCTCCCAAAGTGCTGGGATTACAGGCATGAGCCACCGTGCCCGGCCATTGTTTTGCTTTCTTTATGATAAATTCCTAGAACTATGACAAGGTCAAAGTGTAGACTTACCAATCTGGGTTAAATATTGTTTTAATTTCAGATGAGTGAGGCTTCCATAGTTTTGGTTGTTTGTATCTTTTTTTTGTTTTTCTTTTTTCAGTTACTTTTTTTTTTTTGAGACAGTCTCACTCCATTGCCCAGGCTAGAGTGCAGTGGCATGATCTTCGCTCTTTGCAACCTCTGCCTCCTGGGCTCAAGCACAATCCTCCTGCCTCAGTCTCCTGAATTGCTGGGATTGCAGGTGTGTGCTACCAAGCCCAGCTAATTCTTGTATTTTTTGCAGAGACAGGGTTTCGTCATATTGGCCATGCTGGTCTCAAGGCTCAAGAGATCCGCCCACCTCTGCCTCCTAGAGTGCTGGGATTACAGGCGTGAGCTGGCGCACCTGGCCTTATATTTATTCTTATGTAGGTTCATCCCGTTTCTTGCTTTCTGGTGCATCTTTTCAACTGGTCGGTCCCAGGATCTGAGAGAGGGCTGAGTTTGCATCCTCCGCTCTTTGTTTTGAAGCAGCCCTCTCGGAGCCTGTAGGGTGGACTCTCAGGAGCCGCCTCTCCCCCTGGGCACAACTGGAGGCCCTGAAAGGACACTGTGGGTGCCCTGTCTTGCTGGCCTGGTCCCCTGGCAGTTCTCCTGTTCGGAGCTGGAGCAGAAAGAAGAGCTCTAGGAAGGGACTGTGTGGCTTCTAGAGGACCCAGGCCACTGGTCTATGCCAGGCAACCAAAGGAAGTAGAAAAGCAGCCCTTCTAAATGCATTCTGTCTGCTTCAGTGGCACAGCTGTCCCAGGCCCAAATATGGGAGCTTTCCTCTACTTTCTCCCCAAGGAGTCCCTCAAGCTGGAGGGAAAGTCGCTGCTTGAGAAGCAGGAGTCCGAGCACATTGTAGCAAGAGTGTAGGGCAGGATCCAGCAGATTTGCTGAGGGCGGCCTTAAGCAGTCATTCAAGGCCTCCGCTGCCCAGTGGTGAAAGCAGGTGGGTTGCAGGCCTCCTGAGCTCTTTTCACTCTGTCATCCATGTTGTCCCCTTGTCCAGCCCTGTGGGACACCCAGCCTGTCAGGGACTTCCCTTGCTGTGGGGTTGCGCCAGCTAGAGGCTACATGAAGGGCAGTGGTCAGGGCCCACTAAGGGGCTCCCTGAGCTGGTGCCAGCCGCCGGCTTCTCTGGTAGCAGCATTGCTGGTTTCCTTGTGTGTCCTTCTCTTGTGGAATAAGTGCTAGTGTCCAGCCAGGCGTCTAACTTCCTGCTGAGCTCCTGGGAGGATGTGGTGGCTGGAATTCTGCGGTGTACAAAACAGCACCTAGAATTTGGCGGGGATAGGAACAGGTTCTTAGGAAGCTTCCATCAGCCCCCAGATGGCCTGGCATGGCTTACCCAGGAAGCAGGAGTTTCCAGCAGCCAAGTGGGTAACTGGGTCTGCCTGCTTCAACCTCAAGGGAGCTGCCTGCAGACCCAGCTTCTACTCCTTTCCTACCACATGCTCATGTGCTGCCCCTTCCCTTCCTGAGGGGACTCCAGCTCCCCTCCCTGGATGCTCATCCCCCAACCCCAACTCAAGGTCCTGTGTTGTCCTGTCCCCCCACCCCCACCCCCTTCTCCCTGTCCTGGGTCAGGCTGGGACAGACATGCTTCACCGTGCATAACTGGGGCAGGCGGCCTTCCCTGCGGTCTTGGCAGTCAGCATACTTGCCTTCCAGATGACTGGCCCACGGGAGGAGGGAATGTGTCATTTTCTTGACCAGTCTCTGGGAACCCAGCTTTGGGGCTACTGCTCTGTGGGGCCTTCTGGCAAGTGCCAGGGTTTAGGCAGCTTCCAGGCACTGGTGAGGATGAGCTCAGATAGCTGCCACCCACCTGACGTTATAGACTTCTAGCTTGTGATGGAGGGCATGGCACAGCGGGGAGGGAAGGTCAAAATAGGGGAGCCTCAGCTGGGTCTCATCCATGGCTTCTCAGAAGAATCAGGACAGATGGACAGATGTTAGAGAGTCCTTACCCCTTAGGGTCCACATGGACGTTGGTTTATTTATTTATTTATTTATTTATTTATTTATTTATTTTTTGAGACGGAGTCTCGCTCTGTCGCCCAGGCTGGAGTGCAGTGGCCGGATCTCAGCTCACTGCAAGCTCCGCCTCCCGGGTTTACGCCATTCTCTCGCCTCAGCCTCCCGAGTAGCTGGGACTACAGGCGCCCACCATCTCGCCCGGCTAATTTTTTGTATTTTTTTTAGTAGAGACGGGGTTTCACCGTGTTAGCCAGGATGGTCTCGATCTCCTGACCTCGCGATCTGCCCGTCTCGGCCTCCCAAAGTGCTGGGATTA
>NW_016808004.1:2846645-2855531 GCF_001698545.2 Rhinopithecus bieti | reverse complement strand
CCCTTATTGCCCAGGCAGGAGTGCAATGGTGTGATCTTGGCTCGCCGCAACCTCTGCCTCCCGGGTTCAAGCGATTGTCCTGCCTCAGCCTCCCGAGTAGCTGGGATTACAGGCATGCACCACCATGCCCGGCCAATTTTGTATTGTTGTTGTTGTTGTTGTTTTCTTTTTGAGACGGAGTCTTACTCTGTCGCCCAGGCTGGAGTGCAGTGGTGCAATCTCAGCTTGTTACAACCTCCATGTCCCGGGTTCACGCCATTCTCCTGCCTCAGCCTCCCGAATAGCTGGGACTTCAGGCGCCTGCCACCTCGCCCGGCTAATTTTTTTGTATTTTTAGTAGAGACGGGGTTTCACTGTGTTATCCAGGATGGTCTCGATCTCCTGACCTTGTGATCCACCTGCCTCGGCCTCCCAAAGTGCTGGGATTACAGGCGTGAGCCACCGAGCCTGGCCTAATTTTGTATTTTTAGTAGAGACTGGGTTTCTCCATATTGGTCAGGCTGGTCTTGAACTCCTGACCTCAGGTGGTCCGCCTCCCTCGACCTCCCAATGTGCTGGGATTACAGGCATGAGCCACCATGCCTGGCCTTGTTTTAATAGAGACAGTGTCTCACTACGTTGCCCATGCTGGTCTTGAACTCTTGATCCCATGTGATTCTCCCACCTCAGCTTCCCAAAGTGTTGGGATTACAGGTGTGTGCCACTGCACCTGGCCTTACTGTATCTTTGCATCCTGTCTTACCTGATCCTCACAACCACTCATGTCTTCATCATTTCTGACCTATAGCTAGATGAGGACACTGAGACCCAAAGAAGTTAAACACAAATGTACGAGGCTCATTCTCTTCCTCCTCCTCTGTGGAATTAGTAATTCCATGCTGTGTCAGTAAAGGGGAAGGGCAGGTTGCTGACACCACTGCCCTCAGCTGCCAGGGCTCCTGCCAGTATAGTGGCCCATTTGGATTGGGCTTATTGGGGTATGAGATGCCTGTGTGACCTTCTTTCGCTAGAACCTGTGTCCTGCAGAGGAGGCACATCAGGCAATGCACTGCCACTTTCCGGATAGAGAAACTGATGCTTAAAGGTAAGTAACTGGCCCGATGTCTGCCAGCCAGTCAGTGACAGAACCAGGACTCCAATGGAGATACCGACAGCCATGGTTACTGAGCTTCTTGTTGAGGGAAGGGATGCACAGCTGGCTCCTGACACTGGCTTCTCTTGCAGGTGCGCTGGTACCCTTCCTCTGACACCACCCAGCAAGGATGGAAGTACCGTCAGTTCTGTTAGTTCTTCAGTAAGTGTTGGCCCCAGAGGCCCAGGACAAGTGTCCTGCTCCCTGCAGGGCCGTGGTTCCTCCCTCTGCCCGGGTCTCAAGAGCTTAGCCGAGCCCAGAGCAGGCCTGGCTTTAGCTCTAGTCCCACGCCTCTGCTCACGGCCGCCTCTCTCCCTCCCTCCAGGTCTGGTCACCAGGGAGGTGGTTCTGGGAATCTATGGTGGTGCCGGGACAGGCACCCTGAGTTCCCACTGCCCCCGGGCGGCCTGTACAGAGCTGCTGCTGCCCTCCAGAGACTGTGAATCCTAAGCCTGACTCAGTGGACTGCTTCCTCTTCCCCTCCCTCCTTTTCCTCATCTTGTTCTGCACCCTCAAGCCTTTCTCCAATGCCTCCCAGGAGGATTTGGGGACCTTCTCGCTGGGGCACCCAGATCCAGCTCGGAGACCTCACTGGGACCTGGCCAGGCCTGACCTCCCGCCCAAACTTGCTTCTGTAGCTCCCCCTTGAGGAAGCGAGGCATTTAATTTTGCATGTTTTCTGGCATGAATTAAGACACTTACACTTGTGTATATGTGAGTGTACAGTTTATTCTCACACTGTCACCATAGTGACAGGTCCTGGCTCCCAGTGGTTCATCCTGCCTGGCCCCTCTCCTCGCCCCACCCCTACACCCACCCTGCTTCAGGGAGGCCCAAGCCCCGTGGCCCCACACGCTTCCGGGCTTGGCTCCCACCTCCACCCAACAGATAGATGGGGTTTGCTTTTTCATTTCACACTGGACTCCTCCGCTCCTGTCTTCTTCTCGGATGGGCCAACAGTTGTAAGAAAGCCCTCTCTGCCCGTTCTGTTCACCTCTCCACAGCGCACCCCGCCTGCCACTGCTCCTCATTCTTTCTAAACCTCAAAACCAACCAAAACGTGAGAAGTATTTTTGTACCCTGTGTAACAAAATATTTATGCATCATAAAGGATTTTTCATGTGTGTACCATTAATTATTAAAGCGACCTCGTTCGCCCTGTCAGATAAGTTTAATGTTTAGTTTGAGGCATGAAGAAGAAAAGCGTTTCCATTCTTCAGCAGTACGCCTTTGCGTCAGGCATTTGTTTAAGAAAATGAAATGAAGGAAACACTGTGCAATGTTTTTTGTTTTGAGCATATCAGTGCTTTACCGTCAGCCGCAGCTGTGACTCTCTGGCCATTTCAGACTTGGGAGATGAGGTGGCTGTTGTCATTGCTGATCCTGTGAGAATGTGAAACTGGATAATATATGAAATGCAAAATAAAACAAAATCAAAATGACTGCTCTCTGGCCTTTGCTTCCCCCTTCCGTGGACGCAGACTGCCATTGGGAAGGCAGAGCCAGAGAGACGTGGAGTCGGGGGAAGGAAGTGAAGTGGGCCTGGCCTGCTGGCAGCTGGCTTGTGACTGTAAAGGTGGCAGGGGAGGACCTTGGAGCTCGCTTAGCCTCTCTGGCCTCCCTGTTTGTTTTTTTTTTTTTGGAGACGGAGTCTCGCTCTGTCGCCCGGGCTGGAGTGCAGTGGCCGGATCTCAGCTCATCGCAAGCTCCGCCTCCCGGGTTTATATGCCATTCTCCTGCCTCAGCCTCCCGAGTAGCTGGGACTACAGGCGCCCGCCACCACGCCCGGCTAATTTTTGTATTTTTAGTAGAGACGGGGTTTCACCATGTTAGCCAGGATGGTCTCGATCTCCTGACCTCGTGATCCGCCCGTCTCGGCCTCCCAAAGTGCTGGGATTAAAGGCTTGAGCCACCGCGCCTGGCCTGGCCTCCCTGTTTGTAAGCTGGAGAAACAAAGTCCTAGGGAAAGTGACTTGCCTAAGGACCCGGCAGCTGTGGCTTCACTTCCTCAGTTTCCAGGCTGTCAGGGTAGGGAGAGACTCCCTGCACCCAGAGCAGGCTCCCAGGTGGGACCTTCCTTTTCTGGGGCGCAGTAATCTACTTGGCTTAACCATTTACGGCCTGTGGTCTTTTCGAGCCTTGCTCTAATAGAAGAGGACTGAGGTTTGGGCTGTTGGGCTCTGCCAGGTGGTATCTGCCCTTGGCTTGCCTCTTGTGAGGCTGTGCTGGAGGGAAGGCTAGGACCTGGAATCTTCGCCAGAAGGGATTAACCTTATCCACCCTGTAGTCTACGGGCTGCAACTCTGATTCCTGGAGCAGGAGCAAATGGGTGTGAGGCTCAGGGAAACTGTGCAGTGCTAAGAGCCCAGGCTGGCCTGGGCCAGGTGTCAGGAATGCCTGCCGTGGCCCTCAGGCTTCCCTTTTGTGACTTAGGGTCTTTGGTTCCTTGTCTGTGAAGAGGTGGCTTGAAATACTTTCCAGCTCTTACTGGAGGGCTGGTGCGCTGAACTCAGGGTTTAACTGTTTGTTTTTTCATCCACTCCTGGAAGAGCTGCCCTGCACCCCACCCCACCTCAGACCCAAAGCTGTGCCTGGAAAGGGAGGACAGCAGGGGCCCTGGAACGCCCCCTCCCAAAACAGGTGTTGCTCCAGCCTTGCTCTGAGCAAAACTAAAGTGGCTGTGGCTGGCTGTGGTCACTTCCTCACTTGCTGCTCAGGTGACCGCTCCCCGCCTTACCCCCATCTCCTGAATCCCAGTCCTGCACCACGGGTTGGCTTGGGTCTAAGCTGTCACTGCTGGCGACCCAGGTGCTGTGAGGGAGGAGGAGGAGGAGCCTGGCCAGGACCAGGCCCTGCAGGTAACCCTGGGTGGCTGTGGGTGAGTTACCTGGACCTCAGAGGGTGGCTGTGTTCATGCCTGGAGGAGTCTGGGGTTACTCGTCTGCCACACTGTGCCCCTTGCCTTGCTGCAGTATCGGACCAGCTGGCAAGGCCGCCCAGCCTTCAGCCCCTGCCTGTGCCAGTGGGGAAGCTGCTCTGAGCCCTGCGGCCCCCACCCAGGGCCACCCAGGGCTGACCTACTTCATCTGTGTCAAGAACCAGTGGGTCTTCCTGAGGTGGTGAATTATTTAGTGTAGGTGCCTGGGCCTTTCTGAGAGGGGCTAAGAAAGCTGCTCTATAATTTATAGGCCCCTGTGCCTGCGGCTTCCCTGGGGGGCCTCCTTCACGCTTTAGCCAGCAGGGCCCAGGCCCGGGTCTGAGAGGAGGAGGAGCCAGGGAAGGAGGAGCCCTGCAGCCGTTCCAGAGGGCGCGCTCAGCCGGACTGGGGGCTTTTCTCAGCGTAGGGCCTCTGCAGAAAGGCCTAGTGGACAGTCACGTTTAGACTGAACTTGGGTTGGGGAGCCTTCAGTAGATCAGGGCTTCCTGGCTGAGGTCAGAAGCATCTGTGTCCTGATTCCCTGTCCTACTCTTTCCAGAAAGCAGCTCGTTCCCCCCAGAGTTGTTGAGTCCTGATGACAGTTGAAAGTGTTCCTTCCCTTCTGAAAGGCAGTTAGGCATCTGGGAACCACCAGGTTTCTTCCCCCCACCTCTCCCACCCATGGATGATGGAGTCTCACTGTCGCCCAGGCTGGAGTGCAGTGGGGCGATCTCGGCTCACCGCAACCTCTGCTTCCCGGGTTCAAGCCATGCTTCTGCCTCAGCCTCCCGAGTAGCTGGGATTACAGGCATGCACCACCACACTCAGCTAATTTTTGTATTTTTGGTAGAGATGGGGTTTCACCATGTTGGCCTGGCTGGTCTTGAACTCCTGACCTCATGATCTGCCTGCCTTGGCCTCCCAAAGTGCTAGGATTACAGGCGTGAGCCACTGTGCCCAGCCCCCACCAGGGTTCTTTTGGTGTGGGGTCCCTTCCCAGCAGTGATGAAATCCCCCCATCATTGGCAGGAGAGGCTATCTTTCCATGTAACCCCCACCCCCTCCCTGTAAGCACACAAGTGAGGCCAGTACTAAACAGATGCTTGTGAGCCACTGGGAAGCCCCTGTTGCCCCCGTGCCCTGGCCAGAGCCAGCTCTCCTTGCAACAGAGATGGTGCTTGTCATCCTGACGACCATCCTTGGGTGCTGCTACCTAGCCAGCATTTTTCTTTTTTCTTTTCTTTTTTTTTTTTTGGAGACAGGGTCTCTCTGTCACCCACGCTGGAGTGTGGTGGTGTGATCATGGTTCACTGCAACCTCTGCCTCCTGGGCTCAGTTAAACCTCCCACCTTAGCCTCCAGAGTAGTAGCTGGGACCACAGGCACACACCACCGTGCCTGGTTAATTTTTGTATTTTTTGTATTGACCCAGGGGTTTCACCATGTTGATCAGGCTGGTCTCAAACTTCTGGGCTCAAGTGATCCACCTGCCTCAGCCTCCCAAAGTGCTGGGATTACAGACATGAGCCACTATGCCCAGCCCTGGCCAGTGTTTTTAAGGGATGTGACTTATCTTGGAGCTTTCCCAGGCAGGTTCCTAGGTTCCAGGCTGTGTGGCCTGACATGATGTCCCTGGGGATCAGTGCAAGGTAAGAGTGCAGGCCGCGTGGGGTCCAGAGTTCTGGGTCAGGGGCGGGGGTGGGGGGTTGCCTCCCTCATGCCCACCGTTCCGCCCCACCCTGCCCTACCCCCACATGCCCCGCAGAGCTCCATTTCCTGAGCTCTGGAATAAAGCCTTTGGATCTTGAGTTCTTTGTCAGAGGGCGGATATCCTTGAGAAACCGGGCTAAGTCCGTCAGAGGAGGGAAGTAGGGAAAGTGCCAGAAGGGACCAACCAAAGGGAAAGGTGGAAAATGGGAGGATAAAGACTCCTGCAAAGGTATCAGGAGGAGGGAGCAGAGCCGCCCCACTCAGCTGCAGGCCTGCCCTGCCTCACATCCTCTGCCAGCCTCCACCCAGGTGGAGCTGCAGGAGTGCAGGCCCCACCCCAACACCTGCTCTCAGGCAGAGGAGGGGCTCCAGGAGCAAGGGGAGCAAGGCTGGATGGGATCACTGCCCTGACAACTTTCCAGCACAGCCAGGAGAGGGACATGTGCTCCTGGTCCATTCTATACCCCCTCCCCCACCTCCTTGACCATCATCCCCCAGCTCCCTGGCCTCTGGTTGGGGTGAGGGAGTGAGAGCCTCTGCAAGAGTTTGGAGGGAGGTCAGGTGCCCTTGGCCATTGTCTTCATGACCTTCCAGCCATCCCCTTAAATCTCTTCTTCTGAGGGGCCCTTCAAGTGACCCCAGGAAACCAGGATCGGACATTAGCATTGAGGATTGAGTCCACCCAACTCTCCCATTCACGATGGAGAATGTGAAGCACAGAGGTGAGTGGTTTGCCCTAAAGCAAGCCCTTTGTTGTTATGGAGACAGTGGCCAATGCACGCTCCACTGGTGTCTCCTGTCTTCCAGCCAGTCCAGCACCCCACAGGGCAGGCAGGCAGCAGACACCTCACCCCACAGGCTTGGAAGCCTCTCCCTGCAGTGCTAGAGCCGTGGTTACAGCTCAGGGATGCTGGCTGCAGACCTCTTCTTGGCATGCCATACTTTCTTGTCTTCTGTCTTGATCTAAATATGACCCCATCTTTCCCTAGGGCACTGGGTCTTACTCCCTGAGTAAGGGACAAAGAGAAGCCCTCAGTGACCCATCTAGCCTCAGCCTAGCCTTGTGTAGTCTCTGGCCTTTAACCCAGTGATTAGGGTTGTTGGACATGCAGGATCCATTTGGCTATCAGCTTGTGTAAGAACCAAGACAGTGGTTCCAGAAATGGAACCATCTCCATTTCTGCCTGTAGTAGAGAAAATGCAGCGGTTTAGTAGGAGGAGCCTAAGAGATAGGAATGGCTGTCTCATCCCAGAAAAGCCTGTGCCTTCTCTTGGAGTGTGTGTTTCTCTGTGACTCTGTTTCCTTCCCTCACAAGGTTATGAGTTTTAATGATGACACAAGAATGTGCCTAACACATAGTAGGTACTCCCTAAATGTTTCCTATGCTTATCTTTCTTTTTTTTTTGAGATGGAGTCTTGCTTTGTCACCCAGGCTGGGGTACAGTGGTGCAATCTTGGCTCACTGCAACCTCCACCTCCCAGGTTCAAGCGATTCTCCCTAATTTTTAGTAGAGATGGGGTTTGCCATGTTGGCCAGGCTGGTCTCGAACTCCTGGACTCAAGTGATCCGCCTGCCTCGGCCTTCCAAAGTGCTGGGATTACAGGTGTGAACCACCACACCTGGCCTGCGGTTATGTTAAAAAGATAATATTTCTTTCATCCTTAACAAGTACTGAAATTGAATCGATTCCAATTGACGTACTCCTTGACTGTTTTTTCAGTGGATCAGTAGTCATTGAAAGATTTTTAACCCCATGTTCTACCTGGGAGGGAGGTTAAATAAGGACAGGGTGGGGCCCAGGAATCTAGAACACACATAAAACCCTGGAGCTAGTAGTTTTTGGCACTGACTCTAACTGTAGCTTTTTTTTTTTTTTTTTTTTTGAGACAGTCTTACTCTGTTCCCCAGGCTGGAGTGCAGGGCATCATCTCAGCTCACTGCAAGCTCCACCTCAGCCGGGTATGGTGGTACATGTCTGTAGTCCCAGCTACTTGGGAGGCGGAGGCAGGAGAATCACTTGAAACTGGGAGGCAGAGGTTGCAGTGAGCCTGAGTAGCTACAATTATAGGTGTGTGCCACCATGCCTGGCTGATTTTTGTATTTTCAGTAGAGACAGGGTTTCGCCATCTTGGCTGGTCTGATCTTGAACTCCTAACCTCAAGTGACCAACCAGCCTCAGCCTCCCAAGTGCTGGAATTATAGGTGGACTTCTAGCCTTTTTATCAAGCCATTTAGGGCTTCAGAGTTCTGACAGTAGTTGTATTCATATACTGCTTCAGAGTTTATGATACATACATTCGCTATCTCCCATGATTGCCATAAAAAGCCTGTTGACATACATAAGAAAGGTGTTTACGGCCGGGCGCGGTGGCTCAAGCCTGTAATCCCAGCACTTTGGGAGGCCGAGACGGGCGGATCACGAGGTCAGGAGATCGAGACCATCCTGGCTAACACCGTGAAACCCCGTCTCTACTAAAAAATACAAAAAACTAGCCGGGCGAGGTGGTGGGCGCCTGTAGTCCCAGCTACTCCGGAGGCTGAGGCAGGAGAATGGCGTAAACCCGGGAGGCGGAGCTTGCAGTGAGCTGAGATCCGGCCACTGCACTCCAGCCTGGGTGACAGAGCAAGACTCCGTCTCAAAAAAAAAAAAAAAGGTGTTTACCAGGGCGGTGGCTCACGCCTGTAATACCAGCACTTTGGGAGGCCAAGGTGGGCGGATCACCTGAGGTCAGGAGTTCACAATCAGCCTGGCCAACATGGTGAAACCTCGTCTCTACTAAAAATACAAGAAGTAGCCAGGCGTGGTAGCATGTGCCTGTAATCCCAGATATTTAGGGAGGCTGAGGCAGGATAATCACTTGAACCTGGGAGGCGGAGGTTGCAGTGAGCCGAGACCATGCCACTGCACTCCAGCCTGGGCAACAGAGCAAGACTCAGTCTCAAAAAAAAGGAAAGTTTGGCCAGGCGCGGTGGCTCAAGCCTGTAATCCCAGCACTTTGGGAGGCCGAGACGGGCGGATCACGAGGTCAGGAGATCGAGACCATCCTGGCTAATACGGTGAAACCCCGTCTCTACTAAAAAATACAAAAAACTAGCCGGGCGACGAGGCGGGCGCCTGTAGTCCCA
>NW_016808004.1:2841385-2844186 GCF_001698545.2 Rhinopithecus bieti | reverse complement strand
GGTGGGGGTGGGGGTGGGAGGAGCAAAAGTCACCCCCTTTTGGAACAGTGGCCTCTGCCAGGGTTCTCCCCAAAGGCCACACTCCTGAGTATCCATTCATGTGCGCTTCCCCAGGGCCTACGTTCTGAAATTTCTCCTGTCTGTGGCTGCCAGGTGAATCATGCCAAGACGCCACTTTCACAGGTTAGAAGAACTTCATTCCATGGTTCTCTACCGTATATGGGCTGATGGCCAGTGTCACACATTCAGGACACCCCCACCTGGCTTCTGGCCTCTTCTTCTCTTGGAGACATTTGCTCCAAGAGACATTTGCTAACCACCGTCGGCTTCCTTGTACTACAGAGCAGCTTTTCCCTTTCTACTAGATCGGGCATTGCCTTCATCTTCAGGTAATGGGAAACTGACCCCACCTGGGTCTCGTTCCGTGTCCTGATGTATCTGTAGGCATGCTCTGTGGCCCCAGCAAGTCCCTTTCTTTGGCCCCTCCGTCTCCTATGCCCACCTTTATTTACATCTCAGGCCCCTTGACTTGGCCCAGTGGTGACCAAGGTGAAATTCCTGCTCACCTAAGACTTAGCACTAGGCAGGTACCTCTGGCACAGCCTCCTTCCCCTGGGAGCTGGCGGGGCTGCGTGATCCTAGGGCGCCCTCTCATGGTTGAAGATGCTCACAAGCCTCATCTATATTTTTTCCCTTTTGCTTTTCCAAATTAACCTTTTCCTGGGGTCATTTATTCTGGACTCTATGGGTGCCTCTGTTCCCAGATGCAGAGTCAGGCAGTTGGTCACAAACAAACACAAACACTCATGGAGTGCCTCCTGCATTTGTGCATACTTACATGCTAGTAGTCACTCTGCTGGCACTGGGGATACAAAAGTGAATATTGGGCCCAGAGAGATTTGATCCAATATCCTCGGTTCACGGATGGAGAAGCTTCAGCCTTCAGAAGCAGAGAGATGTGCCAAGCTCATTTGGTTTTGTGGGCTTGACACAAAACTCAGGTGTCCCGACTATCACAGGAAATCAAGTCAGCTTCCATCTCACTGATGAAACCCCTGGATGTCGGCTGGGCGCGGTGGCTCACTCCTGTAGTCCCAGCACTTGGGAGGCCGAGGCGGGCGGATCATAAGATCAGGCGATCGAGACCATCCTGGCTAACACAGTGAAACCCTGTCTCCACTAAAAAAATACAAAAAATTAGCCGGGTGTGGTGGCGGGCACCTGTAGTCCCAGCTACTTGGGAGGCTGAGGCAGGAGAATGGCGTGAACCTGGGAGGTGGAGCTTGCAGTGAGCCAAGATCACACCACTGCACTCCAGCCTGGGCAACAGAGACTCTGTCTAAAAAAAAAAAGAAAACCCTGGATGTCATAGGAACAAAGCGTAGACCTCACTATTGATATTTTCAGGAATTACATTCCTAATTTCTCACGTCTGGGAGATTTTACCTATTGGAATGGGTAAAATCCAGGGGATAGACCCCATGGAAACTCAAATTTGGGCTGTTCTCTGTCAGTGCGCTGTTCTTAGGGGTCACTCTGTTGTCAGTACTGCCAGGCATTGTCTTGTCTGCAAACCTTGCTCGTGCCTGCACAGACTGGACATTCTTTCAGGGCATAGGTCATGCCATTGTCACTCACCAGCACAGTCCAGGGCCTTTGGTGATGCCTAACACGTGACTGAGAAAGGCTACTTCACTTTTTTTTTTTTTGAGACAGGGTCTTGCTCTGTCACCCAGGCTGGAGTGCAGCAGCACAGTCAGCTCATTGCAGCCTCCATCCTGGGCTCAGGTGATCCTCTGGCCTCAGTCTCCCAAGTAGCTGGGACTACAGGTGTGCACCACCATGCCTGGCTAATTTTTTTTTTCTTTTTTTCTTGAGATGGAGTTTTGCTTTTGTTGCTCAGGCTGGAGTTCAATGGTGCTATCTCGGCTCAACGCAACCTCCGCCTCTCGGGTTCAAGTGATTCTCCTGCCTCAGCCTCCCGAGTAGCTGGGATCACAGGCGCCTGCCATCACACCCGGCTGATTTTTGTATTTTTAGTAGAGATAGGGTTTCTCCATGTTGGTCAGGCTGGTCTCGAACTCCTGGTCTCAGATGATCCTCCCGCTTCGGCCTCCCAAAGTGCTGGGATTACAGGCTTGAACCACCATGCCCGGCCACACCTGTCTAATATTTTTAAACATTTTTTGTAGAGACAGGGTCTCACTATGGTGCCCAGGCTGGTCTCAAACTCCTGGGCTCAAGTGATCTGCCTCCCTCATCCTCCCACAGTGCTGGGATTACAGGCAGGCAGTGACTTTCCTGTCCCTGCAGGTCTTTGAGTATATGCTGGCGATGCTTAGTGGTGGTACAAGTGCATGCCACCATGCCTGACAGATTTTTGTATCAGTAGAGACGGGGTTTCACCATGTTGGCCAGGCTGGTCTTGAACTCCTGACCTCAGGTGATCCGCCCAACTTGGCTTCCCAAAGTGCTGGGATTACAGGCATGAGCCACTGCGCTGGGTGCTGTCCTGGTATTTTTTGACCCTGCTGTCCATCATGAAGTGCTGGACTTAGTCAAGAGTTGGAAACTCGCACTCTGCAGGAAGTGAGGAGTCTGAGGGAAGCGTGCAGAAACTGGACATTCAGATTTTATTTTATTTTATTTATTTTATATTTTATTTTATTTATTTTTTTTGAGACAGAGTCTCGCTCTCTCGCCCAGGCTGGAGTGCAGTGGCCGGATCTCGGCTCACTGCAAGCTCCGCCTCCCGGGTTCACGCCATTCTCCTGCCTCAGCCTCCCGAGTAGCTGGGACTA
>NW_016808004.1:2814810-2841033 GCF_001698545.2 Rhinopithecus bieti | reverse complement strand
TTTTTTTTTTTTTTTTTTTTTTACGCCATCAAAGAGCTGGGCTACCTGAGCACCTTGCCCTTACCCACATCCATCCCATCTGCCCTGAGGAAGAACCAGCGCTGGGCTTCCTTAGAACGCTGTATCTGCAATGCTTCCAGAGGCCACCAGAGGGCAAGGTGGAATGCCGAAAACTATCGGTTTGGGCTAGTGGAGCTGGGGAGTTGTGATCTCAATCTGGCATCCAGGTTTGAGGGTTCAGGAAGGCATCTAGGGTTGCTTCCTGAGGGTGCAGTGTGGCTTACCATTCCCAGACACACCTCCCAGTGGATGCCCAAAATCACCTCGTTTCTGGACCATAGGAGCAACTTTCTTTCTTAAAAAAAAAAAAAAGAAAAAAAAGCCACCCAGGCTGGAGTGCAATAGCACTAGCCACCACCACCAGCTAATTAAAATGAAATTTTGTAGAGATGGCGGTCTCACTGTGTTGCCCAGGCTGGTCCCAAACTCCTGGGTTCAAGCAATCCTCCTGCCCTCAGCCTTTGAAAGTACTGGATTAGAGGCATGAGCCACTGTGCCTGGCCCATAGGAGTAACTTTCTATCGGTACTTTCTGTCCTTAGCTGTTTTCCCCTAACACGCACTGTCTCTCATGCCCCCCAACCACCCAGCAGTCACTGATATCAGCTTGGTCTGCCCCAGACCCACTCGCTACAGACCTTGTCAAGAGCCTTTGCCGGCCGCGGTGGCTCAAACCTGTAATCCCAGCACTTTGGGAGGCCGAGACGGGTGGATCACGAGGTCAGGAGATCGAGACCATCCTGGCTAACACCGTGAAACCCCGTCTCTACTAAAAAATACAAAAAACTAGCCGGGCATGGTGGCGGGCGCCTGTAGTCCCAGCTACTCGGGAGGCTGAGGCAGGAGAATGGCGTAAACCCGGGAGGCAGAGCTTGCAGTGAGCTGAGATCCCGCCACTGCACTCCAGCCTGGGCGATAGAGTGAGACTCCGTCTCAAAAAAAAAAAAAAAAAAAAAAAAAAAAGCCTTCAATAGCTCCTTGTTACATAAAGCTGGACCATCCAGTTTCTCAGAAATGGAGCATCAAGATGCTGATCCCAGTTAGGTGAGTGAGAGTGAGCTGGAGAGGCTCTTATTTCCTTCATCTCAATGTAATTGTAAGGGCAGGCCTTGCTGTTCCAACTTCATACATGAGGAGATGAAGCACGTGGAGAAAAGTGTCTGTCATCAAACTGAACGCAAATATTTTCTGAGTATCCATGCTTGATGGTATAGGGGATACAAAAAACCTGAAGATAGGGTTCCCATCCTCAAAGAGACTATACAACCTGTTAGGAAAACATGGTACTCATCTAAAAATATAACCAGCTCCCAGCAGCTTTCAAGTAGATGGTACAATAGCAACAGTGGGAACGTCAGAGAGAGGTCCCCGGATGTAAGGGTCAGGGAAGGCTTCACAAAGGAAGTAATCGTCTTCAAACAAAGGCATGTGCACCCCAAGAGGTACAAAAAGAATTTTCACTCTTTTATTTTATTTGTTTAATTTTAAAATTTTATTTATTTACTTACTTTTGAGATGGAGTCTTGCTTCGTAGCCCAGGCTAGAGTGCAGTGGTGCAATCTCGGCTCACTGCAACCTCTGCCTCCTAGGTTTAAGAGATTCTCCTCAGCCTCTCGAGTAGCTGGGATTACAGGCATACACCTCCATGTCCAGCTAATTTTTGTATTTTATTTTATTTTATTTATGTGTTTTGAGGCGGAGTTTTGCTCTGTCACCTGGGCTGGAATGCATTGGCACAATCTTGGCTCACTGCAAACTCCACCTCCCGGGTTCAAGCAATTCTCCTGTCTCAACCTCCTGAGTAGCTGGGATTACAGGTGCATACCACCATGCCTGGCTTTTTTTTTTTTTTTTTTGAGACGGAGTTTCACTCTTGTTGGCCAGGCTGGAGTGCAGTGGTGCGATCTCAGCTCACTGCAACCTTCACCTCCTGGGTTCAAGCAATTCTCTGCCTCAGCCTCCCAAGTAGCCGAGATTACAGACATGTGCCACCATGCCTGGCTAATTTTGTATTTTTAGTAGAGACAGGGCTTCACCATGTTGGTCAGGCTGGTCTCGAACTCCTGATCTCAGGTGATCCACCCTCGTTGGCCTCCCAAAGTGCTGGGATTACAGGCATGAGCCACCTCGCCCAGCCTTAATTTTTGTATTTTTAGTAGAGACGGGGTTTCACCATGTTGACCAGACTGGTCTTGAACTCTGGGTCTCAAGTGATCCTCTCTCCTTGGCCTGCCAAAGTGTTAGGATTACAGGTGTGAGCCACTGTGCCTGGCTACAAAAAGAATTTTCTAAGGGCAGGTAGGGTTATGTTTAAGGGAATCAATTTCCAAAAAGTCTTTTTTTTTTCTTTTCTTTCCTTTTTTTTTTTTTTTTTTTTGAGACGGAGTGTCGCTCTGTTGCCCAGGCTGGAGTGCAGTGGCCAGATCTCAGCTCACTGCAAGCTCCGCCTCCCGGGTTCACGGCATTCTCCTGCCTCAGCCTCCCGAGTAGCTGGGACTACAGGCGCCTGCCACCTCGCCCGGCTAGTTTTTTGTATTTTTTTAGTAGAGACGGGGTTTCACCGTGTTAGCCAGGATGGTCTCGATCTCCTGACCTCGTGATCCGCCCGTCTTGGCCTTCCGAAGTGCTGGGATTACAGGCTTGAGCCACCGCGCCCGGCCTTCTTTCCTTTTTGTTTTTTAGAGATGGAGTCTTGCTCTGTTGCCCAGGCTGGAGTGCAGTGGCACAATCTCAGCTCACTGCAAGCTCCGCCTCCCAGGTTCACGCCATTCTCCTGCCTCAACCTCCTGAGTAGCTGGGACTGCAGGCGCCCGCCACCACGTCAGGCTAATTTTTTAATATTTTTAGTAGAGACGGGGTTTCACCGTGTTAGCCAGAATGGTCTTGATCTCCTGACCTTGTGATCCGCCCGCCTTGGCCTCCCAAAGTACTGGGATTACAGGCATGAGCCACTGCACCCGGCTTTTTTTTTTTTCTTTTTTTTTTTGACAGAGTCTCACTCTGTCACCCAGGCTGAAGTACAGTGGCTCGATTTTGGTTCACTGCAGCCTTGACTTCCCTGGCTCAGGCACTTCCACCTCAGCCTTCCAAGTAGCTGGGACCATAGGCACATGCCACCACACCTGGCTAATTTTGTTTATTTTTTGCAGAGGCAGGGTCTCACTATGTTGCCCAGGCTGGTCTCAAACCCCTGGACTCGTGATCCTCCCGCCTCAGCCTCCCAAGGCTGATGTGACTTGTTTTGGCCAGTGAACTATGAGCAAAAGTGTCTCTTCTGGGTAGAAGCATTTAAGAGCCAGGGTATGATTCTCCTTCTTACCTTCTCTCTGCCATTGGTGACTGATGACATTTTAGCTGATAGAGTCTGGATCCCTGAGTGATGATGGCATGTATCAGAACCCCCAACCAGCTTGTGATGAACATAGAGTTTTGGTGGGGAAGATGGGGAGGAATCTTTGTTGGTTTAAGCAACATAGATTTTGATGTTGGTTGTTATTACAGCATAATTTAGTGGATACGCTACAGAGGACAAATATATCTCACCCATCCTAAATGTTTTTTTATTTGAGACAGAGTCTTGCTCTGTCACCCAGGCTGGAGTGCAATGGCGCGATCTTGGCTCACTGTAACCTCTGCCTCCCAGGTTCAAGCGATTCTCCTGCCTCAGCCTCCTGAGTAGCTACAATTACAGGCGTGTGCCACCATGCCTGGCTAATTTTTGCATTTTTAGTAGAGATGGAGTTCCGACATGTTGGCCAGGCTGGTCTTGAACTCCTGACCTCAGGTGATCCACCCACCTTGGCCTCCCAAAGTGCTGGGATTACAGGCTTTGTTTTGTTTTGTTTTGTTTTTTGAGACAAGGTCTCACCCTGTTACCCAGACTGGAGTGCAGTGGTGAGATCACGGCTCACTGAAGCCTCAACCTTTCAGGCCCAAGTGATCCTCCCACCTCAACCACCTGAACAGCTGGGATTACAGGCATGTGCCATCACATTTGCCTCATTTTTGTGTTTGTATTTTTATTTATTTGTTTATTTTTTTGAGAGAGTCACACTCTGTCACCCAGGCTGAAGTGCAGTGGCATGATCTCGGCTCACTGCAACCCCTGCCTCCTGGGTTCCAGCGATTCTCCTGCTTCACTCTCCCGAGTAGCTGGGATTACAGGTTCACGCCACCACACCTGGCTAATACTTTCTTTTTTTTTTTGAGACGGAGTCTTGCTCTGTTGCCCAGGCTGGAGTGCAGTGGCTTGATTTTGGCTCACGGCAACCTCCGCCTCCTGGGTTCAAGTGATTCTCCTGCCTTGTCCTCCTGAGTAGCTGGGACTACAGGCCCATGCCACCATGCCCAGATAATTTTTGTATTTTCAGTAGAGATGGGGTTTCACCATGTTGGTCAGGCTGTTCTCGAACTCCTGACCTTGTGATCCACCCACCTTGGCCTCCCAAAGTGCTGGGATTACAGGCGTGAACCACTGCCCCCGGCCTAATTTTTTGTATTTTTATAGAGATGGGGTTTCGCTATGTTGGCCAGGCTGGTCTTGGACCCCTTGCCTCAAGTGATCCTCCTGCCTCAGCCTCCCAAAGTGCTGGGATTACAGGCGTGAGCCACTGCATCTGGCTAATTTTTGTATTTTTAGTAGAGATGGGGTTTTGCCATGTTGCCCAGTTAGTCTTAAACTCCTGGGCTTAAGTGATACACCTACCTCAGGCTCCCAAAGTGCTAGGATTATAGGCATGAGCCATCATGCCTGGACCTTCATCCTAGATCTTAGGAGATCTAGTAAGTTGTTGATCTGGTATTTGGTTGGGAGATCTGGTATTTGGTATGTTGGAGATCTGGTGTTTGGTATGTTGGTGATCTGGTTTTGGTATGTTGGTCTGCTATTTGGTATGTTGGGAGATCTGGTATGTGGTATGTTGGAGATCTGGTATTTGGCATGTTGTTGATCTGGCATTTGGTATGTTGGTGATCTGGTTTTGGCATGTTGGAGATCTGGTATTTGGTATGTTGGGAGATCTGATATTTGGTATGTTGGGAGATCTGATATTTGGTATATTGTCTTGATGTGTAAAAATCTCTGGGGCTTGAAACAAAGAAACAATTTGAAATATTGATTTCAATATTCAGAAAGTGAATGACTCAAATGACTGCATTATAGATCCCTTCTGCAAACTAAAGCTTTCCCAATGTTTTGCTTTCAAATGGAAGGAGCTGAAACAAATTTTGTTGTCATCTGCTTGATGATTTGGTGGTACTGAGTGACTCTGCTAGAACTTCTTCCTTTCCCAGGTACTTATGTGAATAAGATACCTCAGCATTACCATGTATAAGATTGAAACATTGAGCCGGGTGCGGTGGCTCAAGCCTGTAATCCCAGCACTTTGGGAGGCCGAGGCCGGCGGATCACTAAGTCAGGAGATCGAGACCATTGTGGCTAACATGGGAAAACCCCATCTCTACTAAAAATACAGAAAATTAGCCGGACGTGGTGGTGGGCGCCTGTAGTCCCAGCTACTCGGGAGGCTGAGGCAGGAGAGTGGCGTGAACCTGGGAGGTGGAGCTTGCAGTGAGCCGAGATCACGCCACTGTACTCCAGCCTGGGTGACAGAGTGAGACTCTGTCTCAAAACAAAAACAAAAACAAAACAAAACGAAAAAAAAAAACAGATTGAAACGTTGAAATAAAATTGAGGCTAGCCAGGTGCGGTGGTGTGCACTTGTAGTCCCAGCTACTCAGGAGACTGAGGCAGGAGGATCACTTGAGCCTAGAAGTTCAAGGCTGCAGTGAACTATGATCATGCCTGTGAACAGCTACTGTACTCCAGGCTGGGCAACATAGCCAGACTCTGTCTCTAAAAAAACAAAAAAAGACAACAGCAACAACAATGAAAAAACAGACTAAGCATGATGACTCACACCTGTAATCCCAGCACTTCAAGAGGCCAAGGCTTGAGCCTGGGAGACCAGCCTGGGCAACAGAGTGAGTCCCTTCGCTCTACAAAAAATTAGCTGAGCATGGTCATGCACACCTGTATTCCTATCTACATAGGAGGCTGAGGCAGGAGATTGCCTGAGCCCAAGAGGTTGAGGCTGCAGTGAACCATGTTTGTACCACTGCACTCCAGCGTAGGCAACAGAGCCAGACTCTGTCTCAGCAAAACAACCAACGAGCCAACAAAAACATTGACGCTTATCGTTGTCTCACTCTAGCATGAGAACATCTATCTCAATATAAGTTGTATTTCCTATACAATTTTATGTCTTATATTTAAGAATTCTTGGCCAGGCGCGGTTGCTCACGCCTGTAATCCTAGCTAGCACTTTGGGAGGCCAAGGCGGGCGGATCACCTGAGGTCAGGAGTTCGAGACTAGCTTGACCAACATGGAGAAACCCCATCTCTACTAAAGATACAAAAAGTGGCCGGGCGCGGTGGCTCACGCCTGTGATCCCAGCACTTTGGGAGGCCGAGGCGGGCGGATCACGAGGTCAGGAGATTGAGACCATCCTGGCTAACATGGTGAAACCCCATCTCTACTAAAATACAAAAAAATTAGCTGGGCGTGGTGGCGGGCACCTGTAGTCCCAGCTACTTGGGAGGCTGAGGCAGGAGAATGGCGTGAACCCAGGAGGCAGAGCTTGCAGTGAGACGAAATTACACCACTGCACTCCAGCCTGGGAGACAGGGCGAGACTCCGTCTCAAAAATAAAAAATAAAAAAAATAAAAAATAGAAAAAGTAAGCCAGGTGTGGTGGTGCATGTCTGTAATCCCAACTACTCGGGAGCCTGAGGCAGGCAAATCGCTGCAACCTGGGAGGCGGAGGTTGCAGTGAGCTGATATCATTGCACTCCATCCTGGGCAACAAAAGCGAAACTCCATCTCGGGGCGGCGGGGGAGTGGGGAGGCGGGAGTGCTGGGCGCAGTGACTCACACCTATAATCCCAGCACTTTGGGAGGCTGAGGTGGGTGGATCACCTGAGGTCAGGTGTTCGAGACCTGCCTGGCCAACATGGTGAAACCCTGTCTCTGCTCAAAATACAAAAATTAACTGGGCGCGGTGGCAGGTGCCTGTAATCGCAGCTACTCAGGAGGCTGAGGCAGGAGAATTATCTGAACCCAGGAGGGGAAATTGCTGTAAGCAATTAAGTGCAGTGCCACTGCACTTAAGCCTGGTGACAGAGCGAGACTCTGTCTCAAAAAAAAAAAAAAATTTTTTTTAAGACACAAAAAGTAACCTGGGCTTGGTGGTGCATGCCTGTAATCCCAGTTACTTGGGGAGGCTGAGGCAGGCAAATCGCTGGAACCTGGGAGGTGGAGCTTGCAGTGAACTGATATCTCGCCTTTACACTCCTGCCTTGGCGACAGGCGTGAAACTCCATCTCGCGGTGGGGGGTGGGGGGGAAGTGCTGGGCATGGTGGCTCATGCCTGAAATCCTAGCACTTTGGGAGGCTGAGGTGGGTGGGTCACCTGAGGTCAGGTGTTCAAGACACTCCCAGCCAACGTGGTGAAACCCTGTCTCTGCTCAAAATACAAAAATTAGCTGGGCATGATGGCAGGCACCTGTAATCCCAGCTACTCGGGAGGCTGAGGCAGGAGAATCATCTGAATCCAGGAGGTGGGGATTGCTGTAAACCGAGATTGCACCACTGCACTCCAGCCTGGGCTGGGCAACAGAGCAAGACTCCATATCAAAAACAAAAAAAAAGAATAAAGTACATATTACATTAGGAAAGCATTATGTGAGAGACGTAAAAAGAAAATACAAGTTTAAGGAGAAAAGGAGTGATGTAGAATTTCCTGTGCTAAAGAACAGCTTTCCTTTTCTTTTTCTTTATTTTTTTAAATTTTTTTTTGAGACGGAGTCTCACTCGGTCTCCCAGGCTAGAGTGCAGTGGCACGATCTCCACTCACTGCAAGCTCTGCCTCCCAGGTTCACGCCATTCTCCTGCCTCAGCCTCCCATGTAGCTGGGACTACAGGCGCCCACCACTGCGCCTGGCTAATTTTTTTATTTTTAGTAGAGACGGGGTTTCACCGTGTTGGCCAGGATGGCCTCGATCTCCTGACCTCATGATTCGCCCGTCTCAGCCTCCCAAAGTGCTGGGATTACAGGCGTGAGCCACACGCCCAGCCTTCTTTCTTTCTTTTTTTTTTTTTTTGAGAGAGAGTCTCACACTGTCGCCCACGCTGGAGTGCAGTGGCACGATCTTGGCTCACTGCAACCTCCGCCACCTGGGTTCAAGCAATTCTCCTACCTCAGCCTCCCGAGCAGCTGGGATTACATGCACGCACCACCATGCCCGGCTATTTTTTGTATTTTTAGTAGAGGCAGGGTTTCACCATGTTGGCCAGGCTGGTCTCAAACTCTTGACCTCAAGTGATCTGCCCGCCTCTGCCTCCCAAAGTGCTGGGATTACAGGCGTGAGCCACCGCACTTAGCCTCTTTTTCTTTTCTTTTTCTTTTTTGAGACAGAATCTCACTCTGTTACCCAGGCTGGAGTGCACTGGGGTGATCTCAACTCACTGCAACCTCTGCCTCCTGGGTTCAAGCACTTCTAATGCTTCAGCCCTCCCGAGTTGTTGGGATTACAGGTACACATCACCGTGCCCAGCTAATTTTTGTACTTTTAGTAGAGATGGGGTTTTGCTTTGTTGGCCAGGCTGGACTTGAACTACTGGCCTCAAGCAATCTGCCCGCCACCTCGGCCTCCCAAAGTGCTGGGATTACAGGCGTGAGCCACTGCGTCCAGTTTTAATATTTCTAATACAAAAAAATAGTTGCAAAGAAATCACATCCTTTGGAACTATTTTTATATTTTTGTGTGGAGACAGAGTCTCAGTCTACTCAGGCTGGAATGCAGTGGTATGATCATTACTGACTGTAATTTGAATACCTGGCCTCAAGCTATCCTCCTACCATAGCCTCCCAAAGTGCTGGGATTACAGATATGTCCCACTGTGCCCAGCCTTTTGCAACTATTTAAACATGGTTAAACTTTTAAAATCAAATTTAAAATTTCTTTTTTTTTTTTTGAGATAGAGTTTTGCTCTTGTCTCCCAGGCTGGAGTGTAATGATGTGACCTCGGCTTACTGCAACCTCCACCCCCCAGGTTCAAGCGATTCTTCTGCCTCACCCTCCCGAGTAGCTGGGATTACAGGCACCCGCCACCATGCCCAGCTAATTTTTGGATTTTTAGTAGAGACAGGGTTTTGCCATGTTGTCCAGGCTCATCTTGAACTCCTGACCTCAGGTAATTCACCCACCTCGGCCTCCCAAAGTGTTGGGATTACAGGTGTGAGCCACCACGCCTGGCCTAAAAATTTCACTTTTAAAACAAGCTTTATTGAAGGGGTACATAATTTTTAAAAATGTTTAGGGTATGCATGAGCTAAATTATTGAAAGACTACAGTCTTGAGAGATGACCTACAGGTTGCTTGGCAAAGGAAGAGGAGAAAGAGATTCTTTGTAGGAGAAAGAGAGGGTTCTGCGAGTTGACTTGTTCACGGAAGGGAGTAATCTGAGATAAACTGGAAATGTATCCATCCTGGGCAACAGAGAGATACCCTATCTCTACAAAAAATACAAAAAGTAGCTGGGCATGGTGGCATGTACCTGTAGTCCCAGCTACTTGGGAGGCTAAGGCATGGGTTATCGCCTGAGCCCAGGAGGTGGAGGTTGCAGTGAGCTGAGATCACGCTATTGCACTCTAGCCTGGGCACTGTAGTGAGACCATGTCTTAAAAAAAAAAAAAAAAAGCTGGAAATGTACGTTGGGGTCAGACTAACAGGAAGTAGGCTGAGGCATTTCTGTTTATTATTAATTTTAATTATGCAAGTTATGCATGATTACAATCTCCTTGTAAAAACCCGAAGCTTTATGAATAGCCTAGGACTGTCACTTCCATTTCTGGTCTCCAGAGGTGACCTTGGTTTTCAGTTGGTGTAAGTTCATCTGGCACATGCCGCAGGTCTGTACGTGGCAGAATGTCCAAGCCAAGGAGTTTTAGCTTCGTTACAGGGTCATTGGCAACTGGGGGCTGGGATGGAGCTGGGAATTTCTACAGGACTTATTACTCCTTTGTGTTTTGCAACTGGGGTTTGGTCGCTTAGATAATAAGAGTTGTGATTTGGGAGTGAGGGAAGGAGTTGGGGGTAATCTTGGCGCAAGGCCTGTGACACTGTATTGTCAGCAGCTGTCATTAAGCACTGTGCCACTGGAAGGTAGAAGGTAGGGTGCAGAAAAGCAGATGGGAGGACATGAAATCCCATCTTTATTTGCTTATGGATAGGCCTGACTGGGTAGAAATGTGCTCTCTACAAACAGGTGGCCCTCTTAGTTTCTTTTGTGTCCCCACTTTTTTTTTTTGAAACACGGTGTTACTCTGTTGCCCAGGCCTGGAGTGCAGCGCTGCAATCTTGGCTCACTACAACCTCCAACTCCTGGACTCAAGCGATCCTCCCACCTCAGCCTCCCAAGTAGCTGAGACCACATGTGCACGCCACTGCACGCGGCTAATTTTTTGTATTTTTAGTAGAGAAGGGGTTTCTCCATGTTGCCCAGTTTGGTCTTGAACTCCTGGGCTCAAGTGATCCACCTGCCTCGGCCTCCTGAAGTGCTGGGATTATAGGCGTGAGCCACCACACCTGGCCATGTCTCCACTTTTGAATGAGGGTACAGAAAACTGTGGAATAACCATTCAAGTGTGATGAGCAACAGCAACTGATACTCGGCCTCAGTGCTGGAGACAATGCAGAGTGGTGTGGACAGTGGCAAAATGGACAGCCCAAGGTCTTTCTAAAGGGTGGTCATTATTCAGCCCCATCAACTGTGGTCCTGGGGCCATATGCATCAATGTTAGCCACATCATCTGATTTTTCAAGAGACTGTAGAAATTGGGATTTTTTTTTTTTTTTTTTTGAGATGGATTCTCACTCTGTCACCCAGGCTGGAGTGCAGTGGTGCGGTCTCAGCTCACAGTAAAAGCGATTCAAGCGATTCTCCTGCCCCAGGTTCATGCGATTCTCCTGCCTCAGCCTCCCAAGTAGCTGGGATTGCAGGCATGGGTCACCACACCCAGCTAATTCTTGTATTTTTAGTAGAGGCGGGGTTTTGTCATGTTGGCCAGGTTGGTCTCGAACTCCTGACCTCAGGTGATCCACCTGCCTTAGCCTACCAAAGTGCTAGGATTACAGGCGTAAGCCACCTCACCCAGCCTTGGCTCAAACATTTCTTAAATGCTATGTTGGCCAAATAAGCCATGTGCCTGCGGGCTGCATTTGGCTTCTGGGCTGTTAGTTTGTGTTCTCTGTTTCAGAGTTTCTTGTCTTTGTATATCGTCCCCAGCATGCCACTGGCTCTATGATCTACATGGCTGTGGAGGATCCTGGCCTTCTTAGGTAGATGCTGTGAGAATGGTTGGCTTCACTCTCCATGTCTAGTTTGCACCCATATTCTGATATGCAGCTAGTAATAGAGCTCTGCCAAGAAGCTGGGGGCCTAGCAGAAGGTTCCAGAAACATCCCAGGAAGTCAGGAATCTAGTCCGCCCGTCTAGATTCATTAGACGCCAAGACCCCTCCAGGGAGTTGGTCCTGAGGCCTTCAGAGTCTTTCTCTCAGGCATCAGGGCAGGTTCTTGTGCCTCTCCCAGGACAGAGCCCAGTGGGAACACAGGCTGGTGACTGTTTCTCAAAGGGCTTTGTCCTGTGACTGAAGCCAAGCCAGGGAGTCAGACACATGAAAACACACACACACACACACACACACACACACACACACACACACCATCCCCCACACTTCCCAGACCTTTTCCCACACAGTCCCAGGACGGCCAGAAGGGCAGCTGGTCGTGGGAATGGACCGCAGCCTCCTCCCCCAGTGGCAGCTCCACCCTGCTCCATCTACTCCTGGCCATGCCGTCCCACCCCCAACCCCCTTATTACTTCCAGAGAAGGAAGTAACAGAACAATGTGGCACATCAGAGAATGGGCACAGAGCCCAGAGCCCCGTGCCCCGGATGGGTCCTCAGCAGGCCGTGGGCTCTGACCCCTGGCTGCCCTGCTCCCACTCAGGCAGCTTCCCCAAGGTGACTTCCTAGACCTTCTCTCCATCCCTGGAAGCTCGGCATGGCAGCCACTCTTCTGCCTTTCCAAGGTTGGCCTCTTCCCCGTTGTGCGGTGGCTAGCGTGTGACCTAATTCCTTCCGTCCTTCCTCACCCGCACTCCCACACTCCATTTGGGTAGAGTTCCCAGTCTGAAGGGCTGAAGCCAGGCTTTGATGGAGATTTTGGCCAGTGGGAGCAGGTGGGAAGAAAGCGTGATTTTTTTCTTTTTCTTTCTTTCTTTTTTTTTTTTTGAGACGGAGTCTCGCTCTGTCGCCCAGGCTGGAGTGCAGTGGCCGGATCTCAGCTCACTGCAAGCTCCGCCTCCCGGGTTTACGCCATTCTCCCGCCTCAGCCTCCCGAGTAGCTGGGACTACAGGCGCCCGCCACCACGCCCGGCTAGGTTTTGTATTTTTTTAATAGAGACGGGGTTTCACCATGTTGGCCAGGATGGTCTCGATCTCCTGACCTCGTGATCCGCCCGTCTCGGCCTCCCAAAGTGCTGGGATTACAGGCTTGAGCCACCGCGCCCGGCCAGCGTGATTTTTTTCTAAAGTTTTTCTCCAGAGGTCGGGCAAGGCAAGTTGTGAGAACAGAGAGGGGGTTGGCGCCAGGGCGCCAGGGCCCCGAGGTCTCATTCTCGCTTCTGGATGGGGCCGTCTCTGCCTTGGCAGACAAGTGGAAGTGCTCACAGGCCAGAGGAACAGAAAAAAAAATCACTAGTCATGCCCAGCTTCCTGGAGCTGGGAAGTTGGTGGGAACCACTACTTTTGTTTTTCCTGTTGGTCTAAAATAATGTTTTGCCTGGGACCGGAACCCTACACCCCAGGCAGGACTACCCCTTGCTCACTCCCAACTCTAGTGCTTTCAACTGCTTCACCTTCCGCCAGGCGCTTCCTGCCCTGTGAGCCAAGGGGCAGGGTTCCTCACAAGTATTTTGCTGCCTCTAGAAGCCAGTTCCTCCCCCCGCCCCCAACCACGATCCTGACTCAAGGGTTGGTAGCGGGATCCAAGCTAGACCCTATGAGGTGGCTCAAGTGACCACTTGGAAAAGTCTTTATTGTGGAAAAGAACCCTAAGAGTCTACTCCCAACCTCAAATTTTAGCTGAGAAACAGAGGTACAAAGAGCACGTGTGCCTTGCCAGGATCAGCAGCCAGGAAAAGGGGGAGAACCAGGACTCTCGGGTTTTCTGACTCTTTGGTGATGTCTTTCAGGAACACCGTGCAATGTTGAAAGGCAGCTTTGGGAGGGAGCAGAAGAAAAATGCCAGGCTCTTGACATCCTGATCTTGCTTGGGCCTCAGAGAACCTTTATTTTAATCTCCTTTTGACCTTGAAAAAGTGGCATTTGAATTGTCTTTGTTCTCCGCAGAGAGCTAACACCCATTCATCTCAGCGCCTCCTGCACTCGCGGGCTGAGCGGCCCACTTCTGCACTGATGCTGCCGTCTTCTCGTGCTTCTGCCTTGTTTCAGATATGTAAGTTACATCTCTCCAACTCTGCTGTAAGCTTTCATGCTTTAAATTTCTTCACTGAATTTTACCATACACAAAAGTATTCACTGAGCACCTAATGTGGCCCAGGCTTTTCACTTCTCACCCACATGGAGCTTTCAGTCCAACACGAGTGTCACACAGTGAACACAGAAGCAGCAGATGCAGCAGATGAATGCATTACAGATATGGCCATTGCCATGAGGGAATGCACAGGGAACAGGGATGCTGCCAAAGGCTGTCTGAGGATGGGGAGCCAGCCCTGCCTCAGGAGCATCTGGGGAAGGGTGGTCCAGGTCAGGGGATAGTAAGAGGCTGGTCCTGTTTGAGGTCCTGAGAAGAAGCCAGGGTTGCTCTACTGAAGAGAAGAGCACAGGATGAGGCTGGAGGGGCAGTTAGATCCTCTACAACTTTTTGTTTTGTTTTGTTTTTAGGGACAGGGTCTCCCTCTGCTGCCCAGAGGTCTCACTCTGCTAGAGTACAGTGGTGCAGTCATACATAGCTCAATTGCAGCCTCAAATTCCTGGGCTTATGTGATCCTCCCACTTCAGCCTCCTGAGACTGAGGACTACAGGTGTGTACCACCATGCCTGGCTAATTATTAACTTTTTTTGTAGAGACAGGTTTTCCCTATGTTGCCCAGGCTGGTCTCAAACTCCTGGGCTCAAATGATCCACCTCAGCCTCCTGAATAGCTAGGACTACATGTATGCACCACAACACTTGGCCAGCTTTTTTTTTTTCCTTGAGACTGAGCCTCAGTCCGTTGCCCAGGCTGGAGTACAGTGGCGCGATTGCAGCTCACTGCAACCTCCCGGGTTCAAGAGAGTCTCCTGCCTCAGTCTCCCAAGTAGCTGGGACCACAGATGCGCACCACCACACCTGGCTAATTTTTGTATTTTTAGGAGAGATGGAGGTCTCAAACTCCTGGCCTCAAGTGATCCGCCCACCTCAGCCTCCCAAAGTGCTGGGATTATAGGTGTGAGCCACTGTGGCTGGCCTAATTTTATTTTATTTTATTTTATTTTATTTATTTATTATTTATTATTTAGTTATTTTTATTTTGAGCCGGAGTCTCGCTCTTTCCCGCGGCTGAGTGCGAGTGCCGGATATCCTCAGCTCACTGCAGCTCCGGCTCCCGGGTTCACGCATTCTCCTCTGCCTCAGCCTCAGCAGTAGCTGGGACTACAGTGCCGCTCCTCCACCTCGGTTTTCTCGGTCTAGTTTTTTTTTTTTTGTATTTTTAGTAGAGACAGGGTTTCACCGTGTTAGCCAAGATGGTCTCGATCTCCTGACCTTGTGATCCGCCCGTCTCGGCCTCCCAAAGTGCTGGGATTACAGGCTTGAGCCACCGCGCCCAGCCGATTTTTTGTAGAAACAAAGTCTCACTATGTTGCCCAGGCTACTCTTGAACTCCTGGGCTGAAGTGATCCTCCTGCCTTGACCTCCCAAAGTGTTAGGATTACAGAAGTAAGCCTCTGGGCTCAGGTCACATTTTTGAATACATTTTATTACATTTACATGTATGGTTTTACCTACATGCAAACTTAGCACATTTTAGCACTATATATATATCTGTCACCCAGGCTGGAGTACAGTGGTGTTGATCTCAGCTCACTGCAACCTCCATCTTCCAGGGTCAAGTGATTTTCCCACCTCAGCCTCTCAAGTAGCTGGGACTACAGGTGCATGCCACCATGCCTGGCTAATTTTTGGTGGACTCAGCGTTTCACCATGTTGGCCAGGCTGGTCTCAAACTCCTGGCCTCAAGTGATCTGCCCACCTTGGCCTCCCAAAGTGCTGAGATTACAGGTGTGAGCCACCATGCCCCACCAATAAAATGCTTAATTTAAAAAACTGAGAGTTCGGGCGCAGTGGCTCACGCCTGTAATCCTAGCACTTTGGGAGGCCAAGGCGGGCGGATCACAAGGTCAGGAGATCAAGACCATCCTGGCTAACACGGTGAAACCCCGTCTCTACTAAAAATACAAAAAATTAGCCGGGCATGGTGGCGGACGCCTGTAGTCCCAGCTACTCGGGAGGCTGAGGCAGGAGAATGGCGTAAACCCGGGAGGTAAAGCTTGCAGTGAGCCGAGATCGCGCCACTGCAGTCCAGCCTGGGTGACAGAGCGAGACTCTATCTCAAAAAAAACAAAAAACAAAAAAACCAAAAAACTGGCTGGGCGCGGTGGCTCACGCCTGTAATCCCAGCACTTTGGGAGGCTGAGGCGGGTGGATCATGAGGTCAGAAGATTGAGACCATCCTGGCTAACACAGTGAAACCCTGTGTATACTAAAAATACAAAAAATTAGCTGGGCATGGTGGCAGGCACCTGTAGTCCCAGCTACTCGGGAGGCTGAGACAGGAGAATGGCGTGAACCTGGGAGGTGGAGCTTGTAGTGAGCCGAGACTGCACCACTGCACTCCAGCCTGGGCGACAGAGAGACACTCCATCTCAAAAAAACAAAAAAACCCCAAAACCTATATAGCCCGGCCATCGTGGCAAAACCCCATCTCTACTAAAAATACAAAAATTAGCAGGGCGCAGTGGCTCACGCCTGTAATCCCAGTATTTTGGGAGGCTGAGGCGGGCGAATCACCTGAAGTTCAGAGTTTGAGACCAGCCTGGCCAACGTGGTAAAACCCCGTCTCTACTATTAATGTAAAAATTAGCCGGGAGTGATGGTGCATGCCTGTAATCACAGCTACTTGGGAGGCTGAGGCAGGATAATCGCTTGAACCTGGGGGGCGGAGGTTGCAGTGAGCCGAGATTGCGCCATTGCACTCTAGCCTGGGCAACAAGAGCAAAACTGTCTCAAAAAAAAAAAAAATAGTTGAGCGTAGTGGCACACACCTGTAATCCCAGCTACCCAGGAGGCTAAGGCACAAGAATTGCTTGAACCCGGGAGGCAGAGGTTGCAGTGAGCTGAGATGGTGCCACTGCACTCCAGCATGGGCAACACAGCAAGGCTCTGTCTGAAAAAAAAAGAAAAAAAGGCTGGGCGCGGTGGTTCACGCCTATAATCTCAGCACTTTGGGAGGCTGGGGCGGGCAGATCACGAGGTCAGGAGATTGAGACCATCTCTACTAAAAATACAAAAAAATTAGCTGGGCGTGGTGGTGGACACCTGTAGTCCCAGCTACTTGGAAGGCTGAGGCAGGAGAATGGTGTGAACCTGGAAGGCGGAGCTCGCAGCGAGCCAAGATTGCGCCACTGCATTCCAGCCTGGGTGACAGAGTGAGACTCCATTTCAAAAAGAAAAAGAAAAAAGCTTTATTGAGGTAATTGTAGACTTACATGCAATAAGAAATAATAGTGAGAGATCCCTTACACACTTTTCCCAGTTACCCCAGTGGTAACATTATGCAAAACTATGGCACACTATCATAACCAGGATATTGACATTGATAAAATCCACCAAACTTATTCAGATGTCCCCAGTTTTATTTGTACTTGTGTGTGTGAGTGTGTGTGTATGTGCATGGGTGTGTAGTTCAGTACAGTTTCATCACACATGTAGGTTCGTATATCCTCCACTGCTGAACAGTTCCAATACCACAAAGATCCCTCAGGGTTGCCCTTTGATATCCACACCTATTTCCCTCCTGACTCCTCCCAGCCCCCATTCCAAACTCCTGGCAACCTTCATTTTGAAAATGTTGTCATCTTTTTTTGGGGGAGGACAGAATTTCGCTTTTGTTGCCCAGGCTGGAAGCAATGGAGCAATCTCAGTTCACTGCAACCTCCACCTCCCAGGTTCAAGAGATTCTCCTGCCTCAGCCTTCCAAGTAACTGGGATTACAGGTGCCCACCACCACAGTGACTAATTTTTTTGTATTTTTAGTAGCAATGGGGTTTTGGCATATTGGCCAGGCTGGTCTCGAACTCCTGGCCTCAGGTGATCTGCCCATCTCGGCCTTCCACAGTGCTGGGATTATAGGCGTGAGCTACCGTGCCCGGCCGAAAATTTTGTCATTTCAAAAACTGTTATGTAAGGCCAGGTGTGGTGGCTCACACATGTAATCCCAGCACTTTGGGAGGCCGAGGCGGGCCAGTCACCTGAGGCCAGGAGTTTGAGACCAGCCTGGCCAACATGGTGAAACCCCATCTCTCCTAAAAATAAAAAAATTAGCCAGGCATGGTGCTGCACACCTGTAATCCCAGCTACTCAGGAGGCTGAGGCAGGAGAATTGCTTGAACCCACGAGGCGAAGGCTGCAGTGGATGAGATTGCACCACTGCACTCCAACCTGGGTTACAGAGTGAGACCCTGTCTCAAAAAACAAAAAAAACAGGCCATCGCGGTGACTCACGCTTGTAATCCCAGCACTTTGGGAGGCCGAGGCAGGCGGATCACAAGGTCAGGAGATCAAGACCATCCTGGCTAACATGGTAAAACCTGGTCTCTACTAAAAATACAAAAAATTAGCCGGGTGTGGTGGCGGGTGCCTGTAGTCCCAGCTACTCGGCAGGGAGGCTGAGGTAGGAGAATGGCATGAACCTGGAAGGTGGAGCTTACAGTGAGCCGAGATTGCGCTACTGCTCTCCAGCCTGGGCTACAGAGCGAGACTCTGTCTCAAAAAAACAANCTTTGGGAGGCCGAGGCAGGCGGATCACAAGGTCAGGAGATCAAGACCATCCTGGCTAACATGGTAAAACCTGGTCTCTACTAAAAATACAAAAAATTAGCCGGGTGTGGTGGCGGGTGCCTGTAGTCCCAGCTACTCGGCAGGGAGGCTGAGGTAGGAGAATGGCATGAACCTGGAAGGTGGAGCTTACAGTGAGCCGAGATTGCGCTACTGCTCTCCAGCCTGGGCTACAGAGCGAGACTCTGTCTCAAAAAAACAAACCAAAAAAAAAAAAAAAAAAAAACCCAACACCAAAACTATTGTATAAATAGAATCATACAGTATGTAACCTTTCTAAAATCAGGGCCAGGCTCATTGGCTCGTGTCTGTAATCCCAGCACTTTGGGAGGCTGAGGCAGGAGGATTGCTTGATTCTGGGAGTTTGAGACCAGCCTGGGCAACATAGTGAGATCCCATCTCTACAAAAAATTTAAAAATTAGCCTCATGTGGTGGTGCACACTTACAGTCCCAGCTACTTGGGAGGCTGAGGTGGGAGGATCACTTGAGATTGGAAGTTCAAGGCGAGGCTTCAGTGAACTGTGATCATGCCACTGCATGCCAGTCTGGGTGACAGAGTGAGACCCTGTCTCAAAACAACAACAACAAATAACCAGCATAATTCCTTGGAGAGTCATCCAAGTTGCTGTGTGTTGATAGTTCATTCCTGTTTGTTGCTGAGCAATATTCCATGGTGTGGATGTACCATGGTTTCTTTAACCATTCACCTACTGAAGGATACCTGAGCTAATTTTAAGTTTTTGCTATTATAATGGATAAAGCTGCTATGAACATATGTGTACCGGTTTTTGTGTGAACATAAGTCTTCATTTCTCTGGGATAAATGCCCAGGCATGCAATTTCTGGGTCATGTGGTAGCTGCACGTTTAGTTTTCGAAGAAAATGCCAAACTCTTTTTCCAGAGTGACTGTGTTACTATTTTTTTTTTTTTTTTTTGAGATGGAGTCTCACTTTGTTGCCCAGGCTGGAGTGCAGTGGAGCGATCTTGGCTCACTGCAACCTCCACCTCCTGGGTTCAAGCGATTCTCTTGCCTCAGCCTCCTAAGTAGCTGGGACTACAGGTGTGTGCCACCACGCTGGCTAATTTTTGTATTTTTAGCAGAGACAGAGTTCACCATATTGGTCAGGCTGGTCTTGAACTCCTGACCTTGTGATCTGTCCGCCTTGGCCTCCCAAAGTGCTGGGATTACAGGCGTGAGCCACTGCACCCAGCCTGTGTTACTATTTTTTAAAGACTAGAGAGCATGTTTGTGTGCTGAAGGGGAAGATTTAGATTTTAGGAACCAGGTCCTTGAAGATGGGAGAGAGGAAATTTCTATAGGTTTTGCAGAGGGATTGGCTAGTTTTTTTTTTTTTTTTTTTTTTGCTTTTGCTTTTTTTTTTTTTTGAGACGGAGTCTCGCTCTGTCGCCCAAGCTGGAGTGCAGTGGCGCGATCTCGGCTCACTGCAAGCTCCGCCTTCCGGGTTCACGCCATTCTCCTGCCTCAGCCTCCTGAGCAGCTGGGACTACAGGCGCCCGCCACCGCGCCCGGCTAATTTTTTGTATTTTAGTAGAGACGGGGTTTCACCATGGTCTCGATCTCCTGACCTTGTGATCCGCCCGTCTCGGCCTCCCAAAGTGCTGGGATTACAGGCGTGAGCCACCACGCCCGGCCTGCTTTTGCTTTTTTAGACAGGGTCATTTGGGCTGGAGTGCAGTGGCATGATCACAGCTCACTGTAGCCTCGACCTCCTGGGCCCAAGCTATCCTCCTACCTCAGCCTCCCAAGTAACTGGGACTGCAGGGGTGTATCAGCATGGCTGGCTAATTTTTTATTACTAGCCAATGTAGAGATGGGGTCTCTCTACATTGCCCAGGCTGGTCTCAAACTCCTGGCCTCAAGCAATCTGCCTGCCTTGGCCTCCCAAACTGCTGGGATTATAGGTGTGAGCCACCATGCCTGGCCAGGATTGGCGAGTCTTTAGTAAAGGGACATCCATTGGGCGACAGAGTGACACTCCATCTCAAAATAAAAAACAAAAAACAACAAAAACATTAAGAATAGAACTACTGTATTATCCAGGAATCCTACTACTGGGTATATATCCAAAGGAACTGAAATCAGCATGTCAAAGAGATTTGTATTCCTGTGTTCATTGCAGCATTATTCACAACAGCCAACACATGGGAACAACCACAGTGCCCAACAACACACGAATGGATAAAGAAAAATGTACATATGGACAATGGGGTACTATTCAGTCTTAAAAAAAGAAGAAAACTATCATTTGCGACAACATGGATGAACCTGGGAGATGTTATGTTATGTGATACAAACCAGGCACAAAACAAGAAATACTGCATGATTTCACTTATATGTATGTGAAAAAATCAAACTCAGACCAAGAATGGTGGCTCAGACCTGTAATCCCATCCATTGCTTTGGGAGGCTAAGACAGGAGGATCCCTTGAGACTAGGAGTTTGAGACCAACCTGGGCAACACAGGGAAACAAAAGAGTAAAAAACAATTAGCTAGGCATGGTGGCGTGTGCCTGTGGTCCTAGCTACTGGGGAGACTGAGGCAGGAGGATCCTTTTGGGCCAGGAATTTGAGGCTCCAGTGAGCTATACTGGTTCCACGGCACTCCAGCCTAGGCAAAAGAATGAAACCCTGTGTCAAAAAAAACAAAAACCCAAAAAGTCAAACTCATAGAAATAGAGAGTAAAATGATGGTCAGCAGAGGCCAGGGGCGGGTAGAGGAATTGGAAAAGTGTTGGTCAAAGGACACAAATTTTCAGTTAGACAAGAGGAGTAAGTTCAAGAGATCTATGTTACATTATGATAGCTAGAGTTAATAACAACATAGTGTATATTTGCAAAAAAATGATAAGGATGTAAGATAATAAATATGTTAAAAAGCTTGATTTGGCTGGGTGCAGTGGCTTACGCCTGTAATCCCAGCACTTTGGGAGGCTGAGGCATGTGGATCACTTGAGGTTAGGAGTTCGAGACCAGCCTGGCCAACTTGGTAAAAGCCCGTCTCTACTAAAAATACGAAAATTAGCCTGGCATGGTGGCGCATGCCTGTAATCCCAGCTACTTAGGAGGCTGAGGCAGGAGTATCGCTTGAACCCGGGAGGTGGAGGTTGCAGTGAGCCGAGATTACGCCACTGCATTCCAGCCTGGGCAACAGAGCGAGACTCCATCTCAAAAAAAAAACAAAAACAAAAACAAACAAACAAAAAAATGCTTTATTTAACCATTGATTAACTCTTCTACAATGTATACATATATGAAAACATGATGTATACCATAAATATATACAATCTTTGTTAAAATTTTAAAATATGCATAAAGACATAATGATTTTGTGGGAAATATTTTAACATAATTTTACACTTATGGTGCACGACTACTTTTATAAAAACCTATTATCTCTCTTTGCCAAGAGAAACTGAGAAAAAAATATCATTAGCTGGCAGTGGACTCAAATAGGAGAGTTTCAGTTATTCCAAATTTTTATGGCTTACCATATAATTCAGTCCTATGTAAAAATCTGTAATTGGTAACAATGACTACTGAGTTTGGACCCGAGTATTTGCACTAAAGCTTTGACACATTAGGCAGTAGTGCAATCACAGCTCACTGCAGCCTTGACCTCCCAGGCTCAAGTGATCCTCCTGCCACAGCCTCCTGAGTAGCTGGAACCACAGGTGTGTGTCACCATGCTGGCTATTTTTTTTTTTTTTTTTAATTTTTATAGGGTCTCCTCATTACCCACAGCTAGTCTTAAACTTCTGGGCTCAAGTGATCCTCCCACCTGGACCTCTCAAAGTGTTGACATTGTAGGAATGAGCTGCCACGCTCAGTCATAGATGGATTACTTTCTAATCTCTCTCTTTTTTTTTTTTTTTNCTCTTAACAAGTTTCTTCCTCTTAAAAAACAAAAAAGCAAAGCAAAACAAAACAAAACAAAAAAAACTTAGGGCTAATGAATAGTGAGAAATTAGTGAGGTCAAGCGTTAAGCTCCTGATACAGGTCAAAGACTTATTGAGGGGTTTAATTAAGGCAAAGGTTATGGTTGGAGAGTCAACATTTTGGACGTGAAATGATTTTTGGTGAAAACAAAGTTGAGGGTGTGACTACAGGAGTGAGCAGCTGCTGTGGAGTGCTGAAAATCTCACTGGAGATGAGAAAGTCAAGGAAGTGAGAGGAGCATGGCTGAGAGGCCATCACGTGGACCTTGAGCTCACCGAATATGACAACATTTGGGGCGAAGAGAGAGGCAGAAAGCCATGAGCCAAATAAGGGGCATCAACCAGGAGGCTGGCTGATGACATTAACCAAGATAGTATATCTAGAGGGTGAAGCCCCAATGGAACAGGGATTTTGTGGGAGGGAGGGGAAGCTAAACACTGGTCTAGAAATGGCATTGGGGTGGCATTACCCCAATGCCAGAAATGGCATTACCCACTTCTGACGCTGAGACACATGAGAATGCGAAACAGAATTCACCTAATAGAGCTGCTGGAGAAGCAGCGGTTAGTGGATAGCCAAATTTCAGATAAAGCAAGGATGCTGAGAAAAGACTGAGGATGTGGAAGAGTCTGCTGATCACACGTTGCAGAAGGCACAGTGGGAGGTTATGGCTAGGGGCAGGAAGCAGAGTCTGATAGATTGCCAGTGTGAGGGCAAGGATGCAGATGACAATGGATGAGAAGGAACTTGAACCTGTGGTGGTGACAGGGGTAGACAGGGATAGAGGGGTAATGGGATATAGTGCTGTTGTAGAAGTTTCTGTGATGATAGACATGTTCCATATGTATACTCTGTAATACTGTGGCTGCCAGCCACATGTGGCTATTAAGCATATGAAATGTGACTAGTGGACTGGGCGAGGTGGCTCACGCCTGTAATCCCAGCACTTTGGGAAGCCGAGGCCGGTGGGTCACCTGAGGTCAGGAGTTCAAGACCAACCTGGCCAACATGATGAAACCCCGTCTCTACTAAAAATATAAAAATTAGGCCGGGCATGGTGGCTCACGCCTGTAATCCCAGCACTTTGGGAGGCTGAGGCGGGTGGATCACAAGGTCAAGAGATTGAGACCATCCTGGCTAACACCGTGAAACCCCGTCTCTACTAAAAATACAAAAAGTTAGCCAGGCGTGGTCGTGGGCGCCTATAGTCCCAGCTACTTGGGAGGCTGAGGCAGGAGAATGGCGTGAACCCAGGAGACGGAGCTTGCAGTGAACCTAGATCACGCCACTGTACTCCAACCTGGGAGACAGACTCCGTCTCAAAATAAATAAATAATAAATAAATAAAAATTAGCCAGGTGTTGGGGTGGGCGCCTGTAATCCCAGCTACTCGGGAGGCTGAGGCAGAAGAATTGCTTGAACCTGGGAGGCAGAGGTTGCAGTGAGCTGAGATCATCCCACTGCACTCCAGCTTAGGCGACAGAGTGAGACTTGGTTTCAAAAAAAGAAAAAGAAATGTGGCTAGTGGGACTGAGGAATTGAACTTTTAACTTTATTTCATTTTAATTAATTTAGATTTAAAGACCTTAGTTTTGTGAATTTTCACTTGCCAGGTGGCTATCAGGGTGGCCACTCCTTCAAACAGAAAGCTGTCCAGAGAGGTTCCGACTCTTCCACCATGCAGATCCAGACAAAGCACAGGATCAGGCAACTTGGGATCCAAATTCTAACTACACCACTTAATCACTTTGAATTAAAGCTAGCATGTTAACATGTCTGGTATAGACAGACCCTCATTAAATATTGGATGACAGAATAAATCTCCCTGAGGTTTAATTCTCTTCATCCTTAAAATGAGGGTGGAGAGCTGTTTTCAAATGTAGTACTTTACCCATGATGCTCAATAAATGGTCGCTATTATTGACATAGTGAGTTCTCAATATTTGTTGATTCATGGGTCAAAAACTGCCCTTCAGGTCAAAGGGTTACTTGTCCAGGAGCGGGCTGGCAGAAGTGAGACATTCCAGCTCCCTTTGAGGGCCAAGAGGATTGCCCAAGTCTCTGGGACTATGCGATGGGGTAGATCAGGGCTGGGTTTAAGTGTTCAATTTTGCTAAGTACTAATGAAAGAACGTACCTGACTTGAACCTGGAGGAGTAGGTAGGGATAGCTGAGGGACAAAGTGGAGGATCTTAAAATGAACCAGAGTATAAGACCAGCCTTGCCTGAATATCTCGTGATAATCTGGGCAGTTTGGGTATCATTTACCACTTTACTTTGTGCTGAAAAAGCCTTAGCTTGGCAGCTCCAACCTTTCTTCTGTACCTCCATCCCCATCATCCAAAACCCAAAAGCATGCTGTTTGTGAAGTAGAGTAACCATATGCTGGGATGACTCTGATGTGAGACATTTGTGAACTGAAAGTCATAGTGACCACCGATCTGGAGTATCACCCTTTCTCCAAATTAGCACCCTTTCTGCAAAGCTGTCCTTAATTCCCTAAATTACTTTCTCTGTGGCATTCCTCAGATTGAGCACTTACTTACCTGGTATTGTGATGGCCTGTGTCTCTTCCCTTGACCAGATTGTGACATCCAAGGCAGGAACCTTGCCTGGTTGATTACGGAGTATTCTTGGACTTAGCACATGCCTGGAGCACACAGTAAGTAGCTATTCAATAATTATTTGTTGGCTGGGCACGGTGGGTCATGTCTATAATCCCAGTACTTTGGGAGGCCAAGGAGGGTGGATCACCTAAAGTCAGGACTTGAAGACCAGCTTGGCCAACATAGTGAAACCTTGTCTCTACTAAAAATACAAAAATTAGCCGGGCATGGTGGTACACATCTGTAATCCCAGCTACTCAGGAGGCTGAGGCAGGAGAATCGCTTGAACCCAGGAGGTGGAGGTTGCAGTGAGCTGAGATCGTGCCCCTGCACTCCAGCCTGGGCCACAGAGTGAGACTCCATCTCAAAAATAAATAAATAAAATAATTATTTGTTGAATAACTGAATGGATGTAATCTGAGGTGACAGTGACCCACCGTGATCTGAGATAATGTGACCTCTCTTGATTGCAATCTAGGTTGACTGTGAACGAAGTCCGGGCTTTTGATGATTATGTTGAAGTGCCTGTGATTGTAACCTGCAAGGACTGTGATCTGAGGGGTCTGCGCACCAGTGACTGTGGCCTTCAGGCACTAATCTGTGATAAGGACCAGTAGGGATAATGAATAGAGGTGACTGAACTAGTAACCTTGCATGATCGGTTGAAGTAACTTGCACTGATTGTGATCTGAAGTCACTGTGAACAAGTTAGTGACAACGCTTTCCACGACTATCTTGCTGTAACTGTGCTCATGATCTACAGAGTTCTGGCTTCAGATGACCGATCCTAAGCCAGTGCTTGGAGCAGCCTTGACGATTGACATGAGATGTGTGCCAGATGCTGAGATTGTTGATCTACGCTGACAGCTGAGGTTCTGCATTATGAGTTGAGATAACAGATCTGTGGGCCTGGACTCAGACTGGGAATGGTGCTAATATGTGTGTAGTTCTCTTAGATTTCTGATTTTGTTTTAATATCCTCCCAAATGGCACAGCCCTGTTCGGCCCCACGCAAAAGAGGAATAGGGATGAGGACCAGGTTGAGTCAATCCTCACAGAAAACTCTACAGGAAACACAACGCATCTTCCGGGCCGCGCTGCCGCAGCCGCGGGCAAAGCCACCGCCTTGGCCATGGCCTCCATCACAGCCTGCCCTTCATTCGGACCCCTAACCCCCACCCCCACCCCCACCCCCACGATTGGTCCCTGGTGCGCCTGCTCGGAGGCGGGGCGGAGCTTTGCCCTTTGTTGTGGGCCCCAGTTTCCCAGGACACCGCGCGGCGCTGGGGTGGGGCTATGCAGATGAGACACTCGGGGGCGGGGCGGCTGCGGCGGCGTCGGCGGCGGCCGGGG
>NW_016808004.1:2782984-2811091 GCF_001698545.2 Rhinopithecus bieti | reverse complement strand
AAAAAAAAAAAAAAAAAAAAAAAAAAAGTTATAGACCAGAAATGGAGAAGTAGGCAGGCAAGAATTTTGTCACTTAAAGTGAACAAAACGGGTAATGTCTGGTTAGCAGCAGTAGCGTAAATGCTTTGTATTAGATAAACCTTAAGAAAATTTCTTAGGCCTTTGATACTATATAAACAATGATGTAATTCTATCCTGGGAAGAGGCTGGCACTGTGTGATGACCTTACTCTACAAACTAGATTGAGGTACTAATATGTAAAAGTAAAGTCTTATTTTAAAGCTTGATTACCTAGCTATCCACTCACCTCTGGTAGCATATGTGATTGTGCCTACCTTTGGCATATGTACCAATATTAGCTGTGTGATAAGCAAACCTCAAAGGCACAGATATTCTAGCTACCACTGTAACTGTTTCTTGTGGAGAATCAACCAAAACCCAATTTTGCTTTCAGCCTGTGATTCAGAGTGGTGATGTCATTTTCTTTATAATTGTGCTTAGCAAGAAGACTCCCTGTGGAATGCAGAGCAGCCCTAGTGAAATGACTTACGCCTGGCATCTGCCAGGGGCCCTTTCTCAGATGGAAGGGGCATTGACAGCTGGAAATCAGCCTCTAGGGCCACACTAGACTGGAGGTGGTCATCACCTCCCACCTTTCTTACTTTCTGTTTTGCTAAGTGATGGCATGTCTTTTTGCGTAGGGATTAGTCATCAAAGACATTCCTAGTCTCAGAGTAAAAGCAACCTGTATGAGGGAAGTGAGGGCACCTTTGGGTGTTCTGTGAGACAGGGCCTGAGAAAGAATGGGTCAGAAGAGGTTGAGAGGGGGAAATGAATGTAGAACTGTGTTGGGAATGTGGTTTTCCTATCTTCATTTGATACCAAAAGGTAGCTAATATCAAGGCCATCTGACTTTCTCCGGCAGGTAATAGAAACCAGAGAGAAAGGGTGCAGAATTGAATGAGCGAAGGAGGCCACTGATTCAAGTGAAACATGATCAGAAGTATATTAAGGAGAATTTGAATTCAAATATATTTTAGATGTAGCTAAGTGGAAGTTACTCCCAGAATTACTTTTATATGGAATCTCTTCTCTTTGTACTCTGTACTCTTTCGGTAGCCATCTGTGGGGGATTGGTTTCAGGACCTCCCCCTTATTAGGATCCAAGGGTGGTCAATTCCATTATATAAAATGGTGTAGTATTTACATATAAGCTACATATATCTTCCCATATACTTTAAATTATCTCGATTACTTATAATACATACATAACACAATGTAAATGCTATGTAAATAGTTTTAGTGCTTTTTTATTTGTACTATTTTTTATCTGAGTATTTTTGACCCATGGTTGGTTGAATCCATGAATGTGGAACCTGTGGATATAGAGGACCAACTGTGTGTAAATCAAAACTGACTTAAAGACAGCCGGAAGTGATTTTTTTTTTTTGAGACGGAGTTTTGCTGTGTTGCCAGGCTGGAGTACTGTGGCGCGGTCTCGGCTCACTGCAACCTCTGCCTCCCGTGTTCAAGCGATTCTGCTGCCTCAGCCTCCCAAGTAGCTGGGACTACAGGTGTGCACCACCACGCCCAGCTAATTTTTGTATTTTTAGTAGAGATGGGGTTTCACTGTGTTGACCAGGATGGTCTTGATCTCCTGACTTTGTGATCTGCCCGCCTCTGCCTCCCAAAGTGCTGGAATTACAGGCGTGAGCTACTGCGCCCAGCTGGAAGTGATTCCTTAACAGATGATCCTTTACTTTTATCAAGAGACTTAAGGGTTAATTCTAAATGGTAAGTACCCTAGAGATTTAGAAATAGCATTTGAATTATAAAAATTTTATTTACCATCGTCATTGCCCAGCTATACATCTGCTGCATACACTGCCAATCTGTAGTCAGTGTGTGAAATTGTAACCTGCTAAGGGCATTTCATACAACAGTTTCACAGACACTTTAGAGACAGCAGGATGTGATATGTTAGTAGCACTCATATGTATTCTGAGGAGTGTTTCCAAGGGCATGTCCTATCACTGAGAAAATAAAAGGCACTAACAGATTGACTCTAATGTTCCATCTCTCTTCCGAATTGCCTTGTATGCTGGATACCTGACACGATAGTTTCCAGCATGGTGTATTTTTCTTTTATCTCCTGCAAAGCAGGACCAGCCCAGCTGGATGTTTGGGTTCAGTCTGATACATTTGATTCTCCTTAATCAGCCTGATCTTTTCAGCTTCTGAAAAGGACTTAGCTTTTTTTTTTTTTTTTTTTTTGAGACAGAGTCTCACTCTGTCACCCAGGCTGGAGTGCAGTGGTGCGATCTCAGCTCACTGCAGCCTCCGCCTCCCTGGTTCAAGCATTTCTCCTACCTCAGCCTCCCAAAGTGCTGGGATTACAGGCATGAGCCACCATGCCCAGCCTGTTTCTTAAATCATCCTTTCGGTGGCTGAGATTAAAGCATGCCTGTCCTCAAGTGGTGTGACCAGGAGATGAAGAAGGATTGGAAAAAGCTGAGGGATAGGAGCAGCTTAGAAACAAGATAGGCCGCGCCAGCGGTGCTCAGGCCTGTAATCCAGCCTTGGCAGCGCGGACGGGCGAATCACGAGGTCAGGAGTTCGGAACATCCTGGCTAACACGGTGAAACCCCGTCTACTACTAAAAAAAATTACAAAAGCCCTGCCCGGGCGAGGTGGCTGGCCGCCTGCTCAGTCCCAGCTACTCGGGTAGGCTGAGGCAGGAGAATGGTGCTAAACCCGGGCAGGCGGAGCTTGCAGTGAGCTGAGATCCGGCCGACTGCACTCCACCTCCCGGCGGGCGACAGAGCAAGACTCGTCTCAAAAAAAAAAAAAAAAAAAAAAAAAGAAAGAAGGACTAAACTGAATATGAAACCCAACCTGGTTTGGATCTTAGGATAGGAATACTTGTGTTTAGAAGTCACTGTCTGTTGTGCTTAAATTCTTCCAGGATTCACTATTCCTAATGAGCTTGGTGGTGGATCTTTAATACCATTTGAACACTAAAGCGATTATTAGAAGAGAAGGCCATTACTGGGTAATTTCATGCCCCTTAATGTCTTTAACTACCACATACGTACCCATCCGCCTTCCTTTCTCAATTCAGAAATGACAGTCAGGTTTTTTGGAAGAGAAGCAATTTGCCATTCACAGCAAGTAACTAATAACAGATGCTTTATGTGGACGATGAAGATAATTATTGTCATCTACTGTCTACTAAGCTTATCCCAAACCCCAGCTGTTTCTTTTGGGGAACTGGAACTAGTTCCCAGAGCGGGGGCTTGAAACACCCCTTCACCCCCACTCACACACACACTCGCTTTCCTGCACAGATTTATGGGGGAGGAGCAGAGCCTCCAGGATCCTTGTATGTGAGAGTGGGGAAGTAAATGACATGTTACCATGGCGTAGATATCTTGCATTTATTTGAAGAGGAGAGAGATCAGGAAACCAGAAATATCACAAGCCCCACTGCTAAATATGAGTAGCTTAAAAAAAGAAATATCACAAGCTCATAGATTAGTGCTGGACACAGGGCAGGCCGGCTCCAGGGATTATTTCTAGGAAGACAAAGGGGATTATAGTCTAAAAACAATATCCTCACTTTATTCTCATCGTTTCAGTGAGTTGGCCCCATTGCTTCTGCTGTTTGCAAGTAAAAATTAGCTAAGAATCAAGATGGTAGCTGGAATGCAGGGCAGAGGTTGAATGTAGCTTGCTCATCTAAAGACCATTTGAGGAATAATTCCTTTGGAAGTAGGAGCCTGGCACCAGAATTCTAGAATTGCAAGGGCCTTGGTGATTGATAGGGTTATTTTGTGAACCTAATTAATTCTCCTCGTATACAAGATGATAATCTGTCTATCTCAGAGGGGTTTGCCCCATCTTTGGCTAACTCCACTGACCAATAGAAGCAAATCAGCTTTCTCCAGTGGCCCAGCCCTCCTCATGCCCCTGCAGGAACCTCAGCACAGGCCAGAAGTAGTCATTGGAGAATGAGAAGGGAATCATATGATGTGGTGCATGTGTGTGCATTTGTTTGGGGAAACTCCCCCCCTGCCTCCAACCCTTGTCTTATTTTTTCTAGTCTGGACACTTAACACATTGGAAGGTGGAATCACAATAGCTCATTGTCCCCAGCAGAAAATAACTCCTGTCCTTGAAAACAGTAGCATAGTCCTCTGTTAAACCCTTTCTGTTTTTTTGTTTGTTTGTTTTTGTTTTTTTTGAGACAGAGTTTTGCTTTTGTTGCCCAGGCTGGAGTGCAGTGGTGTGATCTTTGCTCACTGCAACCTCCACCTCCCAGGTTCAAGGGATTCTCCTGCCTCAGCCTCCTTAGTAGCTTGGATTACAGGCACACACCACCACGCCCAGCTAATTTTTGTATTTTCAGTAGAGATGGGGTTTCACCATGTTGGCCAGGCTGGTCTCGAACTCCTGACCTCAGGTGATCCACCCACCTCAGCCTCCCAAACTGCTGAGATTACAGGTGTGAGCCACCACGCCTGGCCATTTTTGTTTTGAGCTGAAGTTTCACTCCATCACCCAGGCTGGAGTGCAGTGGCACAATCTTAGCTCACTGCAGCCTCCGCCTCCCAGGGTCAAGCGATTCTCCTGCGTCAGCCTCCTGAGTAGCTGGGTCTACAGGTGCACACCACCACACCCGGCTAAATTTTTTTTGTGTGTTTTTAGTAGAGATGGGGTTTCACCATATTGGCCAGGCTGCTCTCAAACTCCTGACCTCAAGTGATCCACCCGTCTCAGTCTCCCAAAGTGTTGGGATTACAGGCGTGAGCCACCGCGGCCAGTTCAGCCCTTTCTGTTAACAGCTGTTGGTGAGGCCAAGAGTGGAGGAGGTGAGGATGACCGGAGGTTTTCCAGAGGAGGGAAGAGGTGGATATGTGGTTACAGCCCTAGATTTTTTTTTTTTTTGGAGGAGTCTGGCTCTGTCACCCAGGCTAGAGTGCAGTGGCGCAATCTCGGCTAACTGCAGCCTCCACCTCCTGGGTTCAATAAATTCTTCTGCCTCAGCCTTTTGAATACCTGGGATTACAGGCGCCTGCCACCACACCCAGCTAATTTTTGTAATTTTAGTAGAGATGGGGTTTTGCCATGTTGGCCAGGCTGGTCTTGAACTCCTGAGCTCAAGTGATCCTCCCTCTTTGGCCTCCCAAAGTGCACCCCTAGATAATGACGCTGCTCCTCACCCATGGACACTTTTGTGGGAAATCCATTTCTCAAAGAAATTTCCAAGTATACTTGTAGGCCTCCATTTGAAATCTTTGAGAGAACAGATCCTAGGAGCTGAGCAGTGATGGATTTGGACTTCCATTTTCAGCTGGAGTGCGGATACAGTTCTGCTAATAGGACTGCCCCTTCGGTTACTGTACCATTGCCATGTTAGGTGTGAGTTCAGTTTTGTTGTTCTTCATTTAGGAGAGTCCAAAATTGGCATGCCATGCTATATAAAACAAAGGACAGTGTGAAGAATAGTTACCGCACACCATTTTACAATGGCTTTCAGGGGGAAAAAAGCCCTGATTTACAGCATTTGGAGACTTTTGCAGTGTAAATACTCCTCCTCTGGCCAATTCAAGCTACCAACATGACATCATTAAACACATATTTGGGAAGAGATGTGCACGATTGTGTGAGCTGGCCCCAGCACACCACTGCAGTACCCCCATACGTGTCCACTGCATTCCAGCTGCTCTGAGGCTGATGTGTGGTGGCTGGGGAACAGGCCTGTTGCTGAGTCGTGGTGTGTACACGCACACACAATTTACCTCTTTCTCTGCTTCACTTGGCCCTTGGCCTAGGGAATGAACTACATCTCAGCCTAAGGAACCACTAAATTGGATTCAAAGACCGTTGAGCCCTATTGGGTCCATCCGAAAATCAAGGTGGCCAGTAAGGTGACAGGGAGCTCCTTTAGGAGCCTTTTACCTGCTACAATCTGTCTGATTATTGGATTCTTTACTCAGGTCATAGCATGTATCCTCTCCCAGCACATACCCTGCACCCAGCACATCTGAGTGTCTGTTCTGACCATATCACTATTACCTGACCTCCCACGCTCAGGTCACAAAAGGATGAGCAAAGAAGGGCAAGAAGGCCCCGCATTTGGTGGCATACCAGGGGCAAATCAGATATCACAGTATTCTGTGTACTATTGTGTACCTCTGCTCTGGGAGCTAAATCCCTGGATTTAGTTTTATTCTTAACCGTTAAGGAATTTAGTTAAATGATTTCTCACTCTAGCCGGGTGTGGTGGCTCATGCTTGTAATCCCAGCACTTTGGGAGGTTGAGGCCGGCGGATGACTGGAGGTCAGCAGTTCGAGACCAGCCTGACCAACATGGTGAAACCCCGTCTCTACTAAAAAATACAAAATCAGCCAGGTGTGGTGGCCCATGCCTGTAATCCCAGCTACTTGGGAGGCTGAGGCAGGAGAATCACTTGAGCCTGGGAGGCGGAGGTCGCCGTGAGCCAGGTTTGCGCCAGCTTGGCCCTTTTGAGACTCCTTCCCCATGCCTCTGCAACACGGTGGGTTCCCCCTAAGACAGCAGCATAGTTCAGGAAGCTGAAGCCCACAGGACTGGGGCAGTTGGGGAGCCTTCATAAGCCTTCCCTTGTTTAGAGAGAGCCGGGATGGGTGGGGGTGGGATTTGAGTTATACCTTTACATCTTTGCCGGGCGCCGTGGTTTACTCCTATAGTCCTAGCACTTTGGGAGGCTGAGGTGGCTGGATCACGAGGTCAGGAGTTCGAGACCAGCCTGGCCAACATGGTGAAACCCCATCTCTACTAAAAATACAAAAATTAGCTGGGTGTGGTGGCATGCGCCTGTAGTCCCAGCTCCTCGGGAGGCTGAGGCAGAAGAATTGCTTGAGCTTGGGAGGTAGAGGTTGGAGTGAGCCGAGATCATGCCATTGCACTCCAGTCTGGGCGACAGAGTGAGACTCCGCCTCAAAAAAAAAAAAATCTTCAAGTCTTGGTGTTTACTCTCTCACTCTCTCTGTCTCTTACAGTAGTATTTTGCCTTTGAGTAACTGTCCCCAGCTCCAGTGCTGCAGGCACATTGTTCCAGGGCCTCTGTGGTGCTCCTGATGCCCCTCACCCACTGTCGAAGATCCCCGGTGGGCGAGGGGGCGGCAGGGATCCTTCTCTCTCAGCTCTAATATATAAGGTAAGGAGGACCCTGGGATGGAAGGCTGGGGATGGAGCCTTCTCAGACTCCACTGAACTGCTGCTCAAGGGCGGTAATCATTTTTTGTAGTCCTCTGGCTCTTAGCCTAGGCCAGTGGGGGTACTGTGAAGGACTCTTTCAGCTGAGGCTGTTGCATGGCTTATTGGGAATACTAGAGGAAAGATAACAGCACCATTTGTTGCCTTTTAATCTGCTGTAATTGAGGCCCAGAAGTTAGTTTAGCTTCTCACTAACACTGGGATGGAAGGTTAGCAGGGTAGCTGAATTCTGGGCTTTAGAGATTGTGCCCAAGGGAGGTAACACGGAAGATAACACGGACCCTACAGTCCACTTGGAATCAGACTTTGGCTGACTGGGGCTCTAGCCAAACCCTCACACATATCCTCATTTGTTTTTGATGTTTCCCTTTCTGACAGGCAAGGAAAAGAACATGGTGTTGGGGGAAAGTGTGGGCTTTCGAGTCAGGGAGACCTGGGTTTGAATCTCATCTCTGCCATTCACTGTCTTTGGAGCCTCGGGTCAGTTGCTTCATTATTCTCAGACTTAAAGTGGAGTTGTTAATTACCATCTGAAGTGCTTGTCATGGTGATAAAGGTAATATATGGGACAGCACTTTGTACTTGGCACCTAGTGGACAATTGGTAAATATTTCCCTTCCTACCTTGCTAGCTTTTACTACCATCAACTGGTCCTAGTGCCTGGTAAGTGACAGCTCCTTTTAGCCATCATGACACTCTGCATTTTCAGCATGGCCTCTATCCCACGCTACCCTGAGACTGGCCTAAGGGGACTCCCGGCATTGCCTAGATTAGGGAGTGGATGATATGGCCAGAAGCAGTAGTGACCTGGTCCTCTGCCCTGCTTTCCTTCCCAGGACGAGAAGCTCACTGTGACCCAGGACCTCCCTGTGAATGATGGAAAACCTCACATCGTCCACTTCCAGTATGAGGTCACCGAGGTGAAGGTCTCTTCTTGGGATGCAGTCCTGTCCAGCCAGAGCCTGTTTGTAGAAATCCCAGATGGATTATTAGCTGATGGGAGCAAAGAAGGGTAAAGAGCCAAATGCTGGGGAAGGGAAAGGAGTTCCCATTCCAGAGAAGAGTTTATGTTTACTGCGGGTAACAGAATTGTAGGGGAGTCTATGCCTTCTCCCTTAGCTCTAGACTCCCCAAGCAGATACCGTTTTGTAACAGGTTATTTTTAGCCAGTAAGACAGGCCTGCTCTAGGTTATAATTAAAGCAAATTGTTGGCCGGGCGCGGTGGCTCAAGCCTGTAATCCCAGCACTTTGGGAGGCCGAGACGGGCGGATCACGAGGTCAGGAGATCGAGACCATCCTGGCTAACATGGTGAAACCCCGTCTCTACTAAAAAAATACAAAAAAAAAAAAAAAAAAAAAAAAAAAAAACTAGCCGGGCGACGTGGTGGGCGCCTGTAGTCCCAGCTACTCGGGAGGCTGAGGCAGGAGAATGGCGTAAACCCGGGAGGCGGAGCTTGCAGTGAGCTGAGATCCGGCCACTGCACTCCAGCCCGGGTGACAGAGCGAGACTCCGTCTCAAAAAAAAAAAAAAAAGAAACAGATTGTTATCACATTAACCAAATGCCTGCCGGTTAATCGGTTAATCGCCCCATGGTTCACTCTTCCCAGCAGACACTAAATCCCCCTTTAGCTACACAGTGGTGTAGTTTAAAAGGCCAGGAAACAAAGAGGAGTACTTAGGCCCATTACCACCTTCCTAGACTTCCCCCCTCCCATTCACACCCCACCCAGGAAGCTCAGAGGTAAGTGGGATTTCATTGGATCGGGCAGACTCTCCAAGAGGCCAAGATGTGTAAGAAATGTCCTGGGGACAGAGTTCCTGAGTGGTCCCAGCCTCTTTAGAAAATCCTTTTAGGCTGTGTTAGAGCCCAGAGTGTCCCTGTCAGTGGCAGGTGATCATATCGAACTTGGCAATCTGGCGGACACCTGAAGAACTGGGTTTTCTTTCTAGGCCCCAAACTCTGTCTTGTGAACAACATTACTTAAGATGGGTAGTGTTACTTTCAGATGAAGACCTCCCATTACAGGAAAAGTCAATAACATTTTTCTCAGGTGCTGTGGCTTTTTTTCTGAATTCAAGGCTCTTGAGGTCTTGACATAGGAATCTTCCTCCTGGAGCTTCTGCATTTTTTTTTTTTTTTTTTTTGAGACAGTCTCGCTTTGTTGCCCAGGCTGGAGTGCAGTGGCACAATCTCTGCTCACTGCAAGCTCCGCGTCCTGGGTTCACGCCATTCTCCTGCCTCAGCCTCCAGAGTAGCTGGGACTACAGGCGCCCGCCACCACGCCCAGCTAATTTTTTGTATTTTTAGTCGAGGTGGGGTTTCACTGTGTTAGCCAGGATGGTCTTGATCTCCTGACCTTGTGAGCCGCTCACCTCGGCCTCCCAAAGTGCTGAGATTACAGGCGTGAGCCCCGCCCGGAGCTTCTGCATTTATACTGCTGGTTGTAGGCCTCAGAAAAGCCTTTGGGTTGGTGGGGGTGGGGTGTGAATGGGAGGGAGGTCTAGGAAGGTGGCGATGGGCCTCAGTACTTCTCTTTGCTTCCTGCAGATTGTTAGCACTGCTAGAGTTTGCTGAAGAGAAGATGAAAGTGAACTATGTCTTCATCTGCTTCAGGAAGGGCCGAGAAGACAGAGGTGAGGAGTCAGAGCAGCCTGAGCCTTATAGCCCAGACAGTGGGGCCTGGGGGAGAGAAGGGAGCACCTCCATGATGAGGTGGGACTCTTGAATTTGCCTTTCAAACCCTGGGAAATCATGGCGGGAGGGCAAGTGCCCGAAGGGTTAGTAAAAGCCTAGTGCTTATTTGTTCCATCTTTGGGGTTTTGATTTCAGCCTACCTTCAGCCTACCCTGTGTTTCTCATCAGACTTTTTAACACTCTGTCTTCTGCAGCTCCACTCCTGAAGACCTTCAGCTTCTTGGGCTTTGAGATTGTACGTCCAGGCCATCCCTGTGTCCCCTCTCGGCCAGATGTGATGTTCATGGTTTATCCCCTGGACCAGAACTTGTCCGACGAGGACTAATAGTCATAGAGGATGCTTTGCCCAAGACCAACAGTGGGGGAAGAGGGGAAGTTAGGCAGCCCTGGGACAGACGAGAGGGCTCCTTGCTGTCTAGGGAAGGACACTGAGGGGCTCAGGATGAGGGTTGCCTGTTGTGTTCTCGGAGTTGACTCGTTGAAATTGTTTTCCATAAAGAACAGTATAAACATATTATTCATATGTAATCACCAATAGTAAATGAAGATGTTTATGAACTGGCATTAGAAGCTTTTTAAACTGCGCTGTGTGATGTGTTCTATCTAGCCTAGGGGAGGACATTGCCTAGAGGGGGAGGGACTGTCTGGGTTCAGGGGCATGGCCTGGAGGGCTGGTGGGCAGCACTGTCAGGCTCAGGTTTCCCTGCTGTTGGCTTTCTGTTTTTGGTTATTAAGACTGTGTATTTTCTTTCTTTGCTTCCTGTCACCCCAGGGGCTCCTGAGTATAGGCTTTTCAGTCCCTGGGCAGTGTCCTTGAGTTGTTTTTTGACACTCTTACCTGGGCTTCTCTGTGTGCATTTGTGTCTGGCCTGGAGTAAGCAGGTCAGACCCCTCCTTCTTTACAGCTTAGTGTTATTCTGGCATTTGGTTAAGCTGGCTTAATCTGTTTAATGTTATCAGTACATTTTAAGTAGGGGCATTGAAATTTATTCCCACCACCAGGGCTTTTTAGGGGGATGCCTGGGCCATAAAAACACTAGCCAAACTCTAATTCTCAAATCACTGCCAGGAGTTATTGCTCCTGGCTGCAGGCCCAGGCCCCAAGGTCTCCTTCCTGGGGTCACAAAGAGCAGAGAGGAAGAGGAATATATAGCAACTCAGGGCCTGGGAATTGTGGGGGAATCTGTTCTTAGGGACTGGATGCCTCTGGCTGGCTGAGTATAGCACTAGCTGCCTCCCCACCAGGTTCTGAGTAGTGCCTGAGACCCTGCTCTGCAGGGCCTAGGGTAGCGCTGGGAGTGTAGAAGTGGTCTGCCCTTAACTGTTTTCACTAAACAGATTTTTCTAAGGGGAGAGGAAGTGGGAAGAGATCTAGGTTTGGTGAGGGGGACAGGGATGTCAGGGAGGCAAGTGTGTTGTGTTACTGTGTCAATAAACTGATTTAAAGTTGTGGTTGGTCTATTCTTTATTTCTGAACTAGGACCAACTCCCTACCAAACTGTTTTGAGTCCAGAGCCTAATAGAGGTGTGGTGCGTGCTCCTTGGGAAAAAAAGCTGCAGTGTAGGAGGACAGATAAACTGGCCCAGGTCTCTGGGGCCATATTACACTGTGAAATGCAGGGTTGCTAGGAGTCTGAGACTCACTGCCAGAGCCTCCTGGAGAGACAGATGTGTACACATCAGCTTCATCTAGGAGAGGCTATACCCAAGATCTAATCTGCTCTTAGCGCTTCCTTTTCTATAAAAAGGGGGGAGGTTGGGTCCTGAAACTGGGTTTTGGCACATGGAGCTCCTGACATTCCCATTCCTGAGGTCTTTGAAGGGTGCAGCACACACCTTCCCTATTCTAGTTTTCTCCTTTTGGAGCTCAGTGTCCTAAGGTGTGGTTTCCAGTCCCCCACACAACAGCCTGATGAATAAGCTCTCAGTGGCACCTGGGGGGATGGAATCCTCCTCAGCACAGTTTTTTAAATTTCACAAGGATTTACTAGGACTTTTTTTCTGTTGCTTCTGTTTTGCCAAGTGAAGGGCATGTTCTTCCACCTCCTACATTTTTGCAACTGTCTACTGTTCAGCTGTGGCTCTCACATGGCTCTTTATGGAGCCTGCTTGTGTTTTCACTGTGGGCCAAGTAATTAATCTTGGACTCTTTAACTTGTATTCATTAAAAGNATTCACACGCCTCAGCCTCCCAGAGTGTTGGGATTATAGGCGTGAGCCACTGTGCCTGGCAGGTGTTATTAGAGCAAGTCTGGGACTACAGACATTCAGTGGAAATCAGATGTCCCCCACTGGGCAGGTAATTCCTAAAGGCAGCTGGCAGTTTAGGATGCAGATACTAAACTCAAAACACAAGGAATTTACAAGACAGATGAAAAAGAACCAATACAAAACTCAGTCCCTTACTTTTTCCCAAGAAACCTGCTTGAGATTCTGCTGCCACCTATTGGTGGTTCCTCTTCAATACAGCTAGAGTCAGAAAGGCTAAATTGGAAACCCAGGCACCCAGTGGAAGATTTTCGTTTTCAAAAAAAACTTTTGTTATTGAAGACCACTGACAGGAAAGAAATATGGTACCCAAAAGGCTGCACTACAGTTTAAAAAGCAACTTACAAGGTAGAATATTTTGGGGGTGGGGTGGGAGTGGAGTGTGAAAGGCAAACTAAGTCTAAATTTAAGAACAGGGACATTAAAAACTTTATTCAATAAATACAACAAATAATTTAAAAATATACTTCAATTTCAAAGCCAATTAAGAAGAGGAAGTAGAGAGGGGAAAAAGGGGGGAGGAGGAAGGTAGAGGAAAAGAGAGGCCAAACAATGGTTTGGTTGGGCTGTGTTTCAGAGTGTACCACCCTTTAAAATTCTGATCAAATACTTTTGACCCATAAACCCTTAGCCCTTGTTCTGATGGGGTAGCCACAGAGTCCACCAGCTGGGAATCATCCACTGAGCTCTGGATCAGAGCATTCTAGAGGCTGGAATGTAGGGAGAGTTTTAGGGGTAGTTTCCTGGTCATTCCTAAAACCATCCGTCCTAACTCCCAGGCAGGTTTAAATAGTGCAAACTCTTAGGCAGAGAGCTCCCAGCTGCATAGTTTCACAGGTGAGTTTCCCAAGCCAGGGCCTCCAGGAAACAGGTCCCAGAGTACCCAGGGGTCCAAAGTCACTTCGGTGAATGGAATCTAAAGGTGAAGAGAGGGGAGGCCAGGGCACAGAGTAAAGCTCCTGGGCTAAGCCACTGGCCAAGCCAGAAAACAATGCTGGGCAGAAAAGGGTTACAAGGCAGGTAGTCTGGACACTGGATTCAACAACTTGCCATCAGCCAGGGAAAGTGAAGCTGAGGATGCATATGGAGCAGGGCCAGGAAGATCAGGAAAGCTGAGGGAGAACAGGAAAGTTGGGAGGAAGGAAGAGGCAGCTCAGCAGCAAACTCCAGGAGAAATAACCAGCAGCCCTCACAGATTTGTGATTGTCTCTTAAAAAGATTTATTTTCTCTTCTTGCCTGAATGTACAAAGGCAAAAAGAGTACAGTTTGTATATATATATATTTATATATATATATAAAAAAACAAGGAACTTGGTAATGTACACTTTACAGAAGGGAAGAATCAGGAAGACTGAAATTAAATCCAACAGAGCAACGCCAATGGAACAAAATCTATGAACAGCAACACTGCCCCTCCAGCCCGGGCCTCCAGCTCGCCCCAACCTGCTCCCAGTGGGAGGGCTGAGCACCAAGGCAAGCGGGTGGGCTGGGGCAGGAGGGGCTGGGGACAGGCCTGGGAGGGGCTTGATCCCAGGAGGGCCCCATGGTAGGAGATCACTGGAAAGCTTCCTGGGATTTCCAAATAATAAAACAAATAACAAAGGCCCAGAATTACGGGGCCAACTAGCTGCCCAGTTGCATCTTGGGGGCATCAGAGTAGACAAGGGGATGGTAGAGGGTATACGGGATAAGTGACATGGGTGGCCTCAAAACCTGTATACAATACTTTCCTAGCCCTCTGCAGTCTTCACTCGCAACTCTCTAAGTCCTCCCATGGCCCCTTGAAACCTGGAAAGAAGAGACTCAAGAAATCACCATTTCATTTCATAGGGTTCCCTCTTACCCTTCTAAGCGTGTGGTTCTTTGACCTTGTGATGTGTGGAGAGAGTTGGGTAAGAGAAGGAAATTTCATACATGTACATGTACAAGGCAGGAAAAGGGGATGAAGGGAACTGCCATACCTTAAAATGAGGAAGTAGTTGATGTGGATCCTAAACAGCAGCTCTTCAAGCCTTGCCTGATCTATCTGGGGATGAGACCCCCTCTCTCTTCAGCTTCTCCTCGATGGGAAGCCCAGTGAGCAATGTCTGTGAGGGCCTGGGCAGGGGTGGCTCAGAGACAGGCTTGGTCTGGTGGTCTTGGCCCTTGGTAGCAAGTTTTTCCAGCCTTTCTTTGTGGGGTGGGATAGGATGGGGATCCCTGCTGAGCATCTCATCCCTCTGACTAGATCATGGATGCCACAGGTAGCTCCCACCTGTGTTTCTCCTCCCCATGTAGAGGTGGACAGCAAATCTTTCACTTAGCACTTGTCAAGAATCTCCACAGCTGCTGCTTCATGTTATTTTGGAGGGAAGACTAGGCCTGGCAAGCATCAGGATCTGCCATTGTGGCTTTCACCTGCTCTTCTGAGCAGCTCCTACTCTTCAGGGGAGACTTGGATATGAGGATCAAAGAGCCAAATGTTTAAGAAGAAAATTTAAAAAGGAAAAGAAAAACCTGTTCTCTTCTGGAGAACCCAAGGCTGCCCAGCTAATACAGAAGTTCATCCTCTGTTACAGAACGAGTGGAAAGGGCAGGAATGCAGGGCCACACCTGCCCAATGCAAAAGAAAATTACTCCAAACGGTTTCTTTACAATATGTACAGAGTATGCTGCAGGCCAGTGCCACAGATACAAAACACACAACAATATTTTGAAACAAACAGGAACAGAGAGGGGCCCTTGGCTCCACCTCACAGGAGCTCCAGGAGGGCATAATCAGGCCGAAATTCAGTCACCCTCTTGGTTGAGGTGACTCAGGTGAGGTGGGGTGAAGGTGTCTGCACTAGCTACTTCCATGGAGGAAAGGGAGGTCACTGCTCAGAGCACTGCCCACGAGGGCAGCAGGAGGCAGAGGGAATATGATGGGTATGAGGGAGGTTGTTTTGGGGCCCTGCCAAGAGGTCTAAAACAATGGTTTTGGCGGAGGGCTCAGAACCCAACTTGAACAAAAACGAGGACGTAGACACCTAGGGGAAAGGCCTGTAGATCAGAGGGGATCCTCTTGAGCAGATGGTGACCCTAAGCCTCTCATGTGTAGGGTTCCAGGGTCCTTGGAAATCAAGTACTACTGGGCATTGTGCTTACTGTCCCGTTTCCCATTCTCCAAACTGAGTTGGAGCAGTTCCTGCTCCTAGTCATTTTTGGCACTCTGGTCACACACTCCCTTTTCCAGCCTACGCTGGTGTCTGTCAGTCTTTACCTCTCTCAATCCAGAGGGTCATGGAAAGATAGGAGGGGAGAATAGAGGGATGATACCTCAAAAGCCACGTAAGCTAAAGCTCCCCACACCTTGGGGAAGACATGACCCCAATAAAGCTACCAAATCATCCTCACTTTCCCAGTACAAAGAGCATAAAGCTTCCATTGGGAGACTGCAATTCTAAGGAGAGCAGAGAAATGTTGGCTACCTCAAAGCACAGCTCCACTGAGTACATTCTGAGACTCTAATAAGTAATGGCTTGGATGTGTTATCCCAGGGTCTAAGGAACAAATAACCTCCCACGGCCAGTGGCCCCTCAAACAAAATACGTGTTACCAAGAAACACAGCTTATATTGGCCCACATGGAAGTTATAGATTGAGCTATATAAAATCATGTACTTGTAGACAGAGGAATTGGGCTGTATACATTTGTGGCCCCAAATGAGGAAGATATCAGATGGCTAGATGACAGTACATCTCCAAGAACTGCTGGGTGCTCCCAGGGGCTGCCTTCTGGGCCTTGCCCTAAGGTGACCTGGCAGACTCCAAGGTTCCCCATGCTGGGGAGAATACTAGTTTATCTGCCTGAGGCTTAAGAGCCAAGCAGTGGAAAAGAAGAGGCAAGACCAGTGTGGGGATCCCCCTGGGAAAGGCACCAAGGGGTTAGGAGGGAAGGGAAAAGGGCAAGGAGTTGGGGAATAAGAAGCAGCAGGACTTAGTGGGGACGCAGGTTCTACTTCACAGATGCCATTCATGCTCCAGCACCAGCTTGCTCCCAGTGTCCCTGGGGAGCCCTGTGCTGGTGGTGGAACCCTTGCCCCCTGCCTCACAGGCAGCTCAAGGCCATATTGGGGCAGATGCCTTGGTCTTCCTTTCCAGGCTAGGTTGTGAGCGTTTACATGTGCTCATGTAAATGGGGAGAAGTCTCCACATTTGAAGACCTTGTTTTCACAATTACGTAGAAAACAACCCCCAATTTCTTTCCTGAGATTCTAGTTCCTCCACATGCTGCCAATTCCCAGGGTGCAAAGCACTAGGGAGATGCAGAATCTGGTGATGGTGGTAATGATGGTGAGGGGTATGGCTGCTGTGCTGTCTTCAGACCTTACCCAGTGCTTGGGGGTGGGGGTCCCTCCCTGGTGGGCAGGGGGGCTGGTACTGCTCTGGCAGCAGACCAAGGGCTTGGGGAACAGAGCGGTGGCTTCTCTGGGCTGAGGCCATGTTCCCCTGGTTGCTTTCCGTGCCTTCATCTCCACAGAGGCCACAACAGTCATGACTGTGGCTGAGAGAATAAATATTTTTGCTAAGTACCAGCTCTCCAGCTCCTGAGGAAGATGGAGGGTCAGGTAGTCCGGAGGTCTGGTGGAGGTGAGATAGCCAAGGGTCTGCCTTCAGTCATGGAGGAAACGGCAAACAGGGTGATCAACACCATTTAACTGATGTCTAAATGGCACCTTCAGCACCTCCTTGGGTGAGCCAGTCCGGGCCCATGAAGCTGATTTTATCCGGGCACTTGATGTCTGCAAGGGAAACATGGACAGATAACCAGGCACTCAGCCTGTTGGTAAAACAACCACAAGGTGGCACTCCAAGAAAATGAACTGCAGGAGTGGCCAGTACTGGTCCCTAGGGGACACTGTGTTCCACAGGTCCTCTCAGAGGCACATGGCTTCATGGGAGACTCTTGTACAAGAGGCTTGGCCAGTGTTCTATGGATTCCAGACCGCTGACCCCTCATAGCTATTCCTCACCTAGGGATTCTGTGATCCAGGTAGCAACTATCCCAGCTTTACGTGTTGCCCCAAATTAACAAAAGTTACTTACCATTCTCACCTCCTGGGGGGTGGGTAGAGTGAGGGAGTTGAGCCTTGTTGGCTGGCAACAATGGCTGTAGAAGAAAGCCCTGAGTGAGCAGGAGAACATGTTAGTGCAGCACTCATAGAAACCTTCCATTAACCATTTTCCCTGAGTTTTGGGGTGCTGACAGAAAAAAAAATCTGATACTCAGCCAGATATATTTGCTGAAGATAGATAATAAGGCTGTATTTCTCAGCTGATTGTTTCTCTTTGCCTTTGGGGAACACCTGTGCCATATTCTTCTGAATATCAAGGCTAGTATTCTGGAGGAATTTAAGAGTCCCCAAACTCCAAGGGAGGAATAAATATCATATGCTTTAATGACAGCAGGAGGTTAGGACTGTGCACAGATTAGAAGCTCAAAAAAAAAAAAAAATTGAAAAAGGATTCTTATGAGGCAGGGAGGAGGGTCCTAGCTGTGGACATACTACTGGGATGAAGATGTAGACATACTACTGGGATGAAGATAAACAAAACAAGACAAAATAACAGGTGGTAGGGAAAAGAGGCTTACCTGCTGCATAGGGTAAGTTGTACTGTGCTGGGAGCAACGAGTACCCCAAGTGGTGGTGGTGGTGGTGTGTGGACATCAGGCGCTGGGAAGGAGAGGTGCGGGGCCGGTCAACACTCCGTTCACCCCCACCTGCTCCCCCAACGCTGCTACAGCTGCCACCACCCCCAACCACCCCACAGCCTCCTCGATCTCTCTCCTGAGAAGTTTTATCACTTATCTGGAAAGGAAACCAGAGACACAAAAGCACTATAGTGAGACACACATATATACAACCACACACACACACAAACACCCACACCTGAGTGAGATGCCCAGGGTGCCACCTTATGACCCCTAAAAGCGCAAGACATGTAAGAATCAAGAAGATGCCCTGGGGGCTGCCAATGTCAAGTCAGCCAAGCTGCACTGTGGTCAGGACCTGAACTTGCCCACCTTCTCCCAGACCCTGGATCTGGCCTTACTGGTTTTGGGTAACAGCCAGCATCACTGTACTTCTCTTACCGTGGGAGACTTGCTCTTGTAGTGACTGGCATGCTGCTGCAAGATGTCCAGGGCTTTGGACTCTGAGCTGGATTTACAACTGACACTGGGGCTCGCTCGTGCCTTGTCAGCATCTTCACCACCTGAGACCTTGCTGCCATATGGAGAAAAAGAGTAGCTGGAAGGCAGGTATGAACCTGTGGAAGGAGAAATCAAACATTCAAAGAGATGGGAGAGGTAGAGGAAGCTCTGCTTTAGTGAGCTTGATTAGGCGGGCATCAGCTTTCCAAGGCACAGGCTGAGGTATTTTCTAACATAGTGTCTTTGCTGAGACTGTTGGCTTGACCTTTCCTTACTGAGCTCTACAGGAAAAATTAGCTAAGGGATACTAGGAACACAGCCCTGTTTCCTGCAGCCAACTTCCATAGATCCGATACTGTTCTTTGAACTGGTCTCAGATTCATCTTGGAGAAGTGATATGATAAAGTGGAAAGATCACAGGATCTGGAGTCAGAGCCTTGGGCTCAAAACCTTATTCTGAGACTTACCAGCTTGGTAAACTTGAACAAATAAATAACTGTTTTGAGCTTCAATTTCTTCATCATCAAAAATGAAGATACCAATACTTACTACTTAAGGTGATGGGGAGGATTAAAAAAGATAATATGCATAAATCTCAGAGGACAGCGCCTGGCTCTGGGGGAGCACTCAACAAATGCAACTATGATTTTTATACTGACAGGTGTGAGTGACAGGGAGAAAGGAACGCCTCAAGGGTAAGAAATTTCCTATTTCTCTTTGAAACGCTTACTTCTATTTAGAGTGTGCTTTATAACAATGTCGGCCGGGCGCGGTGGCTCAAGCCTGTAATCCCAGCACTTTGGGAGGCCGAGACGGGCGGATCACGAGGTCAGAAGATCAAGACCATCCTGGCTAACATGGTGAAACCCCGTCTCTACTAAAATACAAAAAACTAGCCGGGCGACCTGGCGGGCGCCTGTAGTCCCAGCTACTCGGGAGGCTGAGGCAGGAGAATGGCGCGAACCCGGGAGGTGGAGCTTGCAGTGAGCTGAGATCCGGCCACTGCACTCCAGCCTGGGCGACAGAGCGAGACTCCGTCTCAAAAAAAAAAAAAAAAAACAATGTCACCAGAATGTTCAGACTATTTAGGCTGCTGTAGGAAGCTGGAAGCTCTAAGGAGTGAGGCTAAAGAGGCTAAAGACTATCATTATGGGTCATTCAAGGAACTGTGGGTTAGGGTGGCTACCTCATAGAACGACTCAGTGAAAAAAGGGCTGTCATCTAGGTGAGCCTCAATATGCCTTGGGGCTGAGCAAGAAAACTCTGGATGTGAAATCTGTGCTTCATTCCCCCTTCCAGTGAATGGAATAGCGGCTGGCACTTGGTGCTATACCTGGGTAGTTCTGCATCATCACAGCAGGCATGCTCCGGTAGCTGGGGTGGTTGGGGTCATAGGACTGACTGTAGGAATAGCCGTGCATGTAGGGGATGTAGGACTGGTGCTGGGTGAGTGGGGAGGACACAGGCACATGGACACTTGGTCGGGGCTCCTTGCTCCCAAGGCGAGACTCCTCCGACGTGGGCAGCTTGCAGTCACTACTTGTGCTTTCCTTCCCATCTTCCTTGGGGACAGAGTCCTTACTCCGACTCCTTTCCTCCTTCAATTTGCGGTCCCGCTCCTCCTTCCACCGCTCATCCTCCGACTTGATGTCTGAGTACTTGGCAGGATAAACATATGTCCACATCCGGGGCTCTGCCTCCTACAAAAATCACAGAACAACGACTGGGTGTTGTACAGATAAGACAGATATATTTCAAGCCCAAGGTCCCAGTAGAACCACCAGAGCAGATAATTACTAGACACCTGGGGCAGAGTAGGATCTTGGCCTCTTACTGATCTTGTTTATAATCCCACTCTGCTCCCTTTTGGTTAAAAGCCCCACCCCACCTCTGCACCCACCCACAGGGAACAAGATGGGGCAGGGGGAGAAAAGGAAAATCCGTCCGTGCATCAGTGGATGTTTTCTAGGTAAGAACAAACATTCTGGGGAAATGACTGAAATAGGAGAGGCTGCCCCTTCCAAGATGTTTAGGTTGTTTCACTATTTCAGAGCACGCTCAGGGGGGTGGAAAGCTTGTAAGTGACACTCAGATCAGAGGAGGGAGGGAGGCATAACTATTGTACTAAGAGGGAAGGGAAGACATTCTAAGTCTCATGAGCAGATCAAGATATGAGATTCCAAGTTCCTAGTTCTAACTCAACCTATAAAATCCTTGTTAAAGAAACTCAGTAAATGAGTATACTTTGTACCTACTCTAAAAAACAGAGAGACCATCAATAACTCATTTCACAGGAACCAAACAGTGGAAGAAACACAGACAAGGAATCGAGATACCTCAGTTCTAATCCTGGCTTGGCTAGTGAGGTCTTAAGAAACCCTAGACAAATCAAGCGAACTTGTCTGGGCCTTTCTTGTCAAATGGAAAAAACACCTGCTATGGATATAAAAGTGCTTTTTAAAAAACATTAATATGAATCCCAGTGCTTTGGGAGGCTGAGGCAGGAAGACTACTTGAGGCCAGGAGTTCAAGACCAGCCTGGGCAACATAGTGAGACCTCTCTCTACAAAAAATTAAAACATTTGGGTGTGGTGGCATGCATCTGTAGTCCTGGTTAATTGGGAGGCTGAGGCAGGAAGATTGCTTGGGCCTAGGAGTTGGAAATTGCTGTGAGCTATTACTATGTCATTGCATTCCAGCCTGGGCAATAGAGAGGGACTCTGGTCTCTATAAAAACATAAAAATAGGCCGGGCGCGGTGGCTCAAGCCTGTAATCCCAGCACTTTGGGAGGCCGAGACGGGCGGATCACAAGGTCAGGAGATCGAGACCATCCTGGCTAACACGGTGAAACCCCGTCTCTACTAAAAAATACAGAAAACTAGCAAGGCGAGGTGGCGGGCGCCTGTAATTCCAGCTACTCGGGAGGCTAAGGCAGGAGAATGGCGTGAACCTGGGAGGCGGAGCTTGCAGTGAGCTGAGATCCGGCCACTGCACTCCAGCCTGGGTGACAGAGCGAGACTCCGTCTCAAAAACAAACAAACAAACAACAACAACAACAACAACAAAAAAACATAAAAATAAAAAAATTGGCTGGGTGCAGTGGCTCATGTCTGTAATCCCAGCACTTTGGGAGGCTGAGGCAGGTGGATTACTTGAGGTCAGGAGTTTGAGACCAGCCTGACCAACATGGTGAAGCCCCATCTCTACTAAAAATACAAAAAAAATTAGCTGGGTGTGGTGAATGTTGCAGTGAGCCAAGATAGCACCACTGCACTCTAGCCTGGGCAACAGAGTGAGACTCCATCTCGAAAAAATAACATTAAAATAAAATAAAAAACATTAAAATGGTTTATAAAGGTAAAGAATCCTTAAAATTACACATCTCTCCTGCTAATCGCAATTCCGTTGAACCCCTATACAAGGACAGCCCTTATTTGTGAGGACGACAGATGATTATCATACGGTATTTCCACTTCCTCCCAGAGCAACAGTTACCTGTCGGTACCAGAGTATTGGATCCACCTCTGCCTGTCGACCACACTCAGCGCCTGTCTTGGCCTCAGAGGCCTCCTTGCTTAGGTGGCTGGCATCACTCAGCTTCACTTTAAGGCCTTCAGGGGCCTGGCCCGGGAGTTTTGAAGAGTCATCTAACTTGGGAATGATGACTGATTTGGCTGAGTCAGCCCCTGGCTCCTTGGCCTTGCCAGGTCCTGACTTCACAAGGTCTGTCAGGCTGGGGGCCTTGGTGAGAGTTGGTGGAATTGACGGCTTTTGCTTCCACTCTTCCTTGAGTGCTGCCTCACGCTCCTTCAGGCCCATCTCTGCCTTCTTGTCCACTCCCCGCTGCTGCTGCTCTAAGCTCTGGCGTTTCTGCTGTTCTTCGTACTGCTGCCGGTAAGCTGTGTTAGTGCTCAGAAGGTGGGTGTGATAACTCTGGTCGCTGTAGCCATAGGGGGGCACATAGGCATACTGGTTATAGTACAGGGACTGCATATACATGTTGGGACGCTGCTGGATGACTGAGGGCTGCTGACTGGAACTGCTCAGCTCGGGCTTCTTTTCCTCACAGACATCGTTCTTCACTTTTCCTTCTATGCTCTCAGGTTCCTCATCCTTTTTTGTCTTCAGGGCCTGGCTCTCCACTCCTGCCTGGCTGCTGGGGTTGAGAGCCCCAGGGCTGGACTGTGCGTAACTTGGAGAATAGTAACTCTCAAAGCCTTGGTAATATGGTGAGTCTTTGCTCTGAGGCTGAGCGGGAAAAAGAGTTTTCTTAGCCCCTTCTTTAACCAACTGTTCAGCATCCTTTGATTTGACACTGTCTACTTTGCCCTCCCCATCCTCCCCAGCATCAGAGATGTCAGAGTATGCAGGGCTGTTGGTTTTGACTGAGCTGGCTTCAGCTCCATTCTGGGTCACTACATGTAAGGGAGTCAGGGGCTGAGTAGGGGTAGTGTTTTCAAGGCGGCTACTGCCTCCAATGGAAGGGCTGGGGGCATTATCTGTGAAACTGTAGATCTTGTCGGCTTCAGCCTTGATGCTAGCCAGTCGGCTTTGGTGGGGGTCTGATGAGCCATTTAGGAGTCCCTCCATTTTCATCCCATCTCCTGAAGATTCCCTGAATGGGCTTTTGCCTTCTTCTACTCGACACACCTTCCCAGGGGTCAGAGGACTTTCAAGTTCCTTTGAAGATTCCTTCTTTTTTTTGTCTTTCTTTTTCTTGTCCTTGGCTGTAGTCAAGGCAGGGTTGACTGTGAAAGGTTCTCCCATAACAGTGGGCTTGGGCTGAATGGGCTTGAGCTGGGGACTGTTGGGCATGGCTTGTGCCACTGTGGCGGTCAAGCCTGAGGAAGAGCCTGGGCTCGCTGCTGTGAAGGTGGCTGTCTGGAAGGTGTAGATTTGCTGTGGGGGGATGGCAGGGGCAATGGGACGGGCTGACTTTAAGCTCTTGGAAGGAATCTTTTCAGGTTTTAAACTAGAGGGTTTTTTACATTTTTCTTTTTCCATACACTTCCTTTCTAAAGAATCAAAGGCATCATTGCTTGTTTCATCCATCACTGAGGGTCCATCATCAGAGCCATCATTGGATAAGGCCCCAAGGTCTGTGTCCCCTTCCCCACTCAACTTTTTCTTACAGAGGCCTTTTGTGCTGAATTTGCTTGAAGGAGAAGGGCTGTGGGGCTCTACAAGTCGAACTTTGGGGGTAGCTGAGCGGGCAGGGGACAAGGAACCTTTTTGTGAGACAGATGCACCATTGCAGCTCCCGAGATCTGCATGGAGAATAGGTTCCTCTCCGTACTCACTGTCCCCATCCGCTTCCGGCTTGCTGTCATCATCTGTATGGGCATGAGCTTGGTGGTACTTAAGTCCATTGATGTGCTTGTACTTCTTGTTGCAGTTTGGGTGGGGACAGTCAATCAGGACTGGGGAGGGACAGTTTCTGTCCAGAACAGTGGGTTCTACCTTGGTCCCAGGAAGGGGGCCAGTGGCTGAGCCCATGGAATTAGTACGGACACGCTTGCTCCCTTTGGAGTCCTCTGAGCTAGAGTTTAGCTCCATGTCTGAAAGGGGTTTGTTTTTCCGCTTATTAGCTGAGGAAGGGCTGGCCTTGACATCCTCAGAAGTGCTGCTGGCAGGTGGGCGATGCTCTGAAGAATTCTGGCTGCCCCGTCGGCCTTTGCTATTGGCTCCTGCCCGGGTTTTGCTGCTGCTACTGGTCCCTTTGCTGTCAGAGGCTGTGGCTGTCTCATTGACAGGAGTGTTACTGTTGGGACGCATGCGTTTGCCTCTACCCCGACCATTGCGCATTTCCAGGTCACTGGTCGGGGAGTCACAGAACCTTGGCAAAGGATAAACACAACAGGATATTATTAAGAAGAGAAAACATCTTCAAACCAGTTTAGCTGTAGGCTCCAGAACTGTCCAGATGGTGACTATCATTTTCAATGAATATGATTTGTTAAAAGAAATTCTGATTGGGAACTGCACTAAATGGTGAACTCCTGGGATGCATGTTAGCTGCAAATTATTCTCCAACATTTACCTCTAAAGCCATGCAGTCTGTTCCATAAGACAGTCATGTCTACATTTCCTATATACAGCCATAGTCATGGTTTCAGAAAAGATGTTAGAGATCATCCAGGAAATTGAGGCCACGCATGCTAAGTGACTTGTCCAAGGTAACATCATTGATTAATGGCAACATATGACAAGACTCTAGCTCTACCTGTAGCCCAATGCCTTTTTCTTACATACCTCACTATGAAGACATAGAAAGGTAGAACAAAGCACCTATCCATTTAAGAGTTCCCTAAACATCAGATATAGCCAAGAGTACATGAGTTCTTTGAATGTCCGGAGATCTGCACCTAGGGGTCATTCCTCATAGGCCCTAAAGTAGCTTTTCATGGAGCTTAAAACACTGACTAGAATTAAACCTTTAGCTAAGATTGGTTCCCTTGTAGATCTAAAGATGGTTTTGACTCTCTTGTCCCAGGGGGCAACGGGAGTAAGTGGTTTCTAAGACAGTAGGAACCAAAGCTATTGCAGAAAAAAGGCAAATTTTGTCAAATATCTCCTTTGGGTTCTCAGAACAGTCCTACTGTAAAGCTACTTATTGCTTCCCTGTTATCAACCTACTCACTCAGCTCCTATCTCTCTGGATTCTTGCATGCCCAAAGCAGAAATAAGTCCTTCCAATAGGTTTCTCAGAAATGCAAAGGGAGGGTATAAAGAACTTTACTAACTTGTTTTAGCTCATCTGCTTCTGATTCTTATCAGGGCAACTATTATGGTCTGAATATAGTCTTTTTTTTTTTTTTGAGACGGAGTGTTGCTCTGTTGCCCAGGCTGGAGTGCAGTGGAGCGATCTAGGCTCAATGCAACTTCCGCCTCCTGCGTTCAAGCAATTCTCCTGCCTCAGCCTCCCCAGTAGCTGGGATTATAGGCATCCGCCACCACGCCCGGCTAATTTTTGTATTTTTAGTAGAGACAGGGTTTCACCATGTTGACCGGGCTGGTTTCAACCTGCCTGACCTCAGGTGATCCACCTGCCTCAGCCTCCCAAAGTGCTGGGATTACAGGCGTGAGCCACCACGCCCAGCCTGAATATAGACTTATAAAAGTCTAAGCCTCTAGAAACCTGGCCCAGCATCTCTGAAAATTAGGAGGCATAAATAGCCCTCAGTAGAGCATAATCACATCTGAGAAAAGGAAAGTGGTATGGAATCAAGAACTTTAAAATACTTTTCCTTGGGACATTTCTGCCCATCTCAGTTTCATTGGAACAATNACTCCTGGGATCAAGGGATCCTCCAATTTCAGCCTCCCACATGGCTGGGACTATGTGTGCAGAACCATGCCGTGCTTGATTTTTCATTGTTTTTAATTTCTAGTTTTATTGCTTGGAACTCAGAGAATATTGTTTGTATTTCTACTTTATAGCATTTTATTCTTTGGGATCTAATAGCACTTTTCATGAATATATACCTCAGAAGACAGTTTATTCTCTATCGTAAAGGTAAAAGTTTGCTAGATATTTATAAGATAGACCTTATTGATTAAGGTTTTTTTTTTTTTTTTTTTTTTTGAGGCGGAGTCTCGCTCTGTCGCCGCCCGGACTGGAGTGCAGTGGCCGGATCTCAGCTCACTGCAAGCTCTGCCTCCTGGGTTTACGCCGTTCTCCTGTCTCAGCCTCCCGAGTAGCTGGGACTACAGGCGCCCGCCACCTCGCCCGGCTAGTTTTGTATTTTAGTAGAGACAGGGTTTCACCGTGTTAGCCAGGATGGTCTCGATCTCCTGACCTCGTGTTCCGCCCATCTCGGCCTCCCAAAGTGCTGGGATTACAGGCTTGAGCCACCGTGCCCGGCCCAGATGAAGGTTTAAGATACTTTTCCTAAAAGAACTGTCCAGATAGTAACTACCATTTTCAATGAATATGATTCAATAAAGGAACTTGTGACTGCATGAGAATGGCATTAATTGGTAAGCTCCTAGGATGTTACGTGTATGTTAGTTGTAAATTACCCCCAACGCCTGGGTTCCCCAAACCCTGACATACTGGGTACTAGTATTAGGAACAAGCTATTAGGTGCCATTGATTGAAATATCCATCTAAAGGTCAAATTGCAACATGAAAAGGTCCTTGTGAAACCCATATGTTCTAGTAGAGTTTATAAAACTAAGCATGTTCTTAAGTTCAAATTTGTGAGAAATAGCTACTATCAATGAATGTTTGCACCTTGAGATGGTCTCAAGGTGGCTTTAATAATTCCAGTCAAAGGCTTAAATAGGATTTTCTCCCCATTCCCCCAATGCATCCCCTCAACACTTTTTTTTTGCTAATTTTAAAAATATGGAACACTTCACAATTTGCATGTCACCCTTGTGCAGGGGCCACGTTAATCTTTTCTGTATTGTTCCAATTTTAGTATATGTACCTCTGAAGTGAGCACCCCCTGAACACTTTCATACACAATTCATCTTCTTTTTTTTTTTTTTTTTGAGATGGGGTTTCACTTTTTGTTGCCCAGGCTGGAGTGCAATGGCGCGATCTTGGCTCACCGCAATCTCCGCCTCCTGGCTTCAAGTGATTCTCCTGCCTCAGCCTCTCGAGTAGCTGGGATTACAGGCATGCACCACCACACCTGGCTAATTTTGTATTTTTAGTAGAGATGGGGTTTCTCCATGTTGGTTAGGCTAGTCTTCAACTCCCGATCTCAGGTGATCCGCCCGCCTCAGCTTCCCAAAGTGCAGGGATTACAGGCGTGAGCCACTGCACCCAGCCATTCAGTCTTCTTGAATGTCAGATAAATACAATGCTTTCCCTGGTATCTACACCATCGTGTCCCTTAAGATCTGGGTGTACAATTCTAGCAGGATAAAAGTGTAAGAGATCACCAATTAGAGTGGTTCAGACTTAATATAAACTAAATAGCTGTAAGTGCTTACCTTGGGGGTGCCCAATCATGTCGTGTGCAGTCAAGGAGTGTACCTACATATGTCTTGTTCCTCCATGTTACATTTACCACCAACATCCCTGGAAAATAAGAGCACATAGATATAGACGAGACACACCCCATTTGCCACTGAGAAGAGTATACTTTCGATCAGCACTGTGACTTCTATAAGAGGGTTTAGGAGGTGCTCTGGGTACCAACGGGACAAATAGGAATGGGCCAGAATAGTTCCATAGGAATTGCCTACAATGCTACTGAGGCCCCTTAGGATGGTTAACGGTTGTAAAGACTTCATGGTTTTGTCAAGATACATTTTATTTTTATTTTTGGAGATGGGGTCTTGCTCTGCTGCCCAGGCTGGAGTGCAGCCTCAAGCAATTGTCCCACCTCAGTCTCCCAAGTAGCTGAGACCACAGGAGCATGTCACCACACCTCGATAATTTAAAAAAAATTTTTTGGCCAGGAGTGGTGGCTCATGCCTGTAATCTCAGTACTTTGGGAGGCTAAGGTAGACAGATCACTTGTGGCCAGGAGCTCAAGATCAGCCTGGCCAATATGGGGAAAACCTATCTCTACTAAAATTACAAAAATTAGCCAGGCATGCTGGCGCGTGCCTGTAATCCCAGCTACTCAGGAGGCTGAGGCAGGAGAATCGCTTGAACCCAGGAGGCGGAGTTTGCAGTGAGCCGAGATTGTGCCATTGCACCCCAGCCTGGGTGACAGAGTGAGACTCTGTCTCAAAAAAGAAAAA
>NW_016808004.1:2763687-2781116 GCF_001698545.2 Rhinopithecus bieti | reverse complement strand
TGCCTGTAATCCCAGCTACTCAGGAGGCTGAGGCAGGAGAATCGCTTGAACCCAGGAGGCGGAGTTTGCAGTGAGCCGAGATTGTGCCATTGCACCCCAGCCTGGGTGACAGAGTGAGACTCTGTCTCAAAAAAGAAAAAAAAAAAAAAAAAAAAGCTTTTGATTAGGTAATGTAGCCTTACTCCAAAATTCAAAAGGTAGCCCCCACTCGCCCCTGCAAAAAAAAAAAAAAAATCCTCAACAAACTCTAATATAAAATGAAGTGTCCAGTGGGCCGGGCGCGGTGGCGCAAGCCTATAATCCCAGCACTTTGGGAGGCCGAGATGGGCGGATCACGAGGTCAGGAGATCGAGACCATCCTGGCTAACACGGTGAAACCCCGTCTCTACTAAAAAAAGTCAAAAAACTAGCCGGGCGAGGTGGCGGGCGCCTGTAGTCCCAGCTACTCGGAAGGCTGAGGCAGGAGAATGGCGTAAACCCAGGAGGCGGAGCTTGCAGTGAGCTGAGATCCGGCCACTGCACCCCAGCCTGGGCGACAGAGCGAGACTCCATCTCAAAAAAAAAAAAAAAGTGTCCTTTCCATAACTGTTCTTCAGTCTTCCAGCTCCCCTACTTGGAAACATCCAAAAGTATTCCACAGATATTTTATATGTATATATGCAAATATGTTCAAACATTCTTCCTTAAATGATAGCAATATACATACAATGTTCTGCACACTGCTTTTTTCATGTACCCAAATATTTTGGATCATTCCGTATGTGTAGACAGAGAGCTACTTCATTCTTTTCAATGGCAGCATTTGAATGGACATTTAGGTTGTTTCAATCTTCTGCTATTACAAATAAACTGCAATGAATAATCTTGTACAAATGCTTCATTTTACCTACATGAATACGTCTGTAAGATGAATTCCTGTAAGTAAAACTGTTAATCACAGTGCACTTGTATTTGGAGTTCTGATAAATATGGCCAAACCACCTCCAAACTGCCTCAAAGAAGATGTACTCATTCATATACCCATTTATAGAAGCCCATGAATACCTCTTGCCCTTTTCCTTTGGCAACATGGTGTTCTCATTTTGTTCTTTGTCAATCTTATAAAAGAAAAATTGTTTTATATGTTTTTTTTTTGGCATTTTAATTCCTTTTTTTTTAAATGGAGTTTTGCTCTTGTTGCCCAAGCTGGAGTGCAATAGTGCGATCTCTGCTCACTGCAACTTCCGCCTCCTGGGTTCAAGCAATTCTCCGCTTCAGCCTCCCGAGTAGCTGGGATTATAGGCATGCACCACCACCCCCAGCTAATTTTGTATTTTTAGCAGAAACAGAGTTTCTCCATGTTGGTCAGGCTGGTCTCAATCTCCCAACCTCAGGTAATTCGCCTGCCTCGGCCTCCCAAAGTGCTGGGATTACAGGCATGAGCCACCTCGCCTGGCCGGCAATTTTAATTCTTTTAGAGACAATGTCTTGTTAATGTTGCCCAGATTCGGCTCAAACTCTTGGCCTCAAGCAATCCTCCTGTCAAGACCATTTTGCCCAGGCTGGTCTTGAACTCCTGAGCTCAAGCAATCCATCTGCCTTGGCCTTCCAGGGTGCTGGGATTATAGGCATGAGCCAGCACACTTGGCTCCATTCAGTCTTTTTTTTTTTGAGACGGAGTCTTGCTCTGTCGCCCAGGCTGCAGTGCAGTGGCGATCTCGGCTCACTGCAAGCTCCGCCTCCCGGGTTCACGCCATTCTCCTGTCTCAGCCTCCCGAGTAGCTGGGACTACAGGCGCCCACCACCACGCCCAGCTAATTTTTTGTATTTTTAGTAGAGACAGGGTTTCACCGTGGTCTTGATCTCCTCACCTTGTGATCTGCCCGCCTCAGCCTCCCAAAGTGCTGGGATTACAGGCGTGAGCCACCGCGTCTGGCGGCTCCATTCAGTCTTTTACCATTAAATATAATATTCAGTTTTAGCAACATGTTTGGGATATTAGAGACAAAAAGAAGACCCAGGGAACTCATCACCATGTTGTTTCTAAGGTCTTGCGACCCTTAGAGCTGGTGTGCCTTCTTTCTTCCACCTTTCACAGTCCTGTTATATTTGTTTTATAAATAATTTCCAGAGCTTTTAGTTGTATTTAGTGGGAGTGGGAGATCTTGGCTCACTGCAGCCTCTGCCTCCCGGGTTCGCACCATTCTCCTGCCTCAGCCTCCTGAGTAGCTGGGACTACAGGCGTCCGCCATCACGCCTGGCTAATTTTTTTTTGTATTTTGTATTTTTGGTAGAGACGGGGTTTCACTGTGTTAGCCAGGATGGTCTCGATCTCCTGACCTCATGATCCGCCCCCCTTGGCCTCCCAAAGTGTTGGGATTACACGCAAGAGCCACCACACCTGGCTTCAGCCTCCTTTCATAAGGCTGGTTGGGCGGATGCAGTCCCAGCTACTCGGAAGGTTGAGGCAGGAGAATGGCATAAATCCGGGAGGCGGAGCTTACAGTGAGCAGAGATCATGCCACTGCACTCCAGCCTGGGCTACAGAGCAAGACTCCATCTCAAAAAAAAAAAAAAGTAAAAAAATAAATCAGACAACTAACTCACAGTAGGTTTTCAATAAATAAATACAAAGGGAGTGCTTTATACAAAACTATGGAGTATCAGGACTTGAGTTGGTCATGGCTTTAAATAAGACCTTATTCAGCCTTTTTTTTTTTTTTCTGAGATGGAGTCTTGCTCTGTTGCCTAGGCTGGAGTGCAGTGGCACGATCTTGGCTCACTGCAACCTCTGCCTCCCAGGTTCAAGCAATTCTCCTGCCTCAGCCTCCTGAGTAGCTGGGATTACAGGCATGCACTACACCCAGCTAATTTTTGTATTTTTAGTAGAGACGGGATTTCACCATGTTGGTCAGGCTGGTCTCGAACCCCTGACCTTGTGATCCACCCACCTTGGCCTCCCAAAGTGCTGGATTACAGGCATGAGCCACCGCGCCCGGCCCTTAGCCCTTGTTTTCTTTGAAATTGAAATTTAGGGTGCTTTATCACAAAACCAAATCAGACAAGGGAGAGGGAGAAAAAGAATTATTCTACCCAGGAAGTCTCATTCTAGTAAAATTAGGGCAGGAAAGAACTTTGGTTTAGTACGTTGGATTCTTTTTCAGTCTTACCAAGTGAAGCAGAACAATCCATTGGATTGTGATTCAAACATTCATCAAACATATATTATGGGTGTGGCACAGTGGCTCATGCCTGGAACCCCAGCGCTCTGGGAGGCTGAGGCAGGAGGATCGTTCAAGGCCAGGTGTTCAAGACCAGCCTGGGCAACACAGCGAAACCTGTCTCTACAAAAAAATTTAAAAACTAGCCAGTTGTGGTGGTGCCCACCTGAAGTCCCAACTACCTGAGAGGCTAAGGTGGGAGGATCACTTGAGTCCAGTAGTTCAAGGCTGCAGTGAAGCTATGCCTGTGCCACTGTACTCCAGCCTGGGTGACAGGGTGAGACTACATCTCTAAAAAAAAAAAAAAATTGGCCAGACGCAGTGTCTCACGCCTGTAATCCCAGAACTTTGGGAGGCTGAGATGGGTGGACCACCTGAGGTCAGGAGTTCGAGACCAGCCTGACCAACATGGTGAAACACCATCACTACTAAAATACAAAAATTAGCTGGGCATAGTGGCGGGTGCCTGTAATCTCAGCTACTTGGGAGGCTGAGGCAGGAGAATCACTTGAACCCAGGAGTCGGAGGTTGTAGTGAGCTGAGATCGTGCCATTGCACTCCAGCTTGGGTAGCAAGGGCGAAACTGTCTCAAAAAAAAAAAAAAAAGAAAAAACTTTCAGCCAGGTGCAGTGGCTCATGCCTGTAATCCCAGCACTTTGGGAGGCGGGTGATCACTTAAGGTCAGGAGTCCAGGACCAGCGAGGCTGGCCAAGATGGTGAAACCCCATCTCTATTAAAAATAAAAGAATTAGCCAGGCATGGTGGCAGGTGCCTGTAGTCCCAGCTACTCAGGAGGCTGTGGCAAGAGAATTGCTTGAACCCAGGAGGTGGAGGTTGCAGTGAGCTGAGATTGTGCTACCGCACCCCAGCCTCGGTGACAGAGCAAGGTTTCATCTCAAAAAATAAATACAATACAGTAAAAAAGAAAAAACTATTGTGTGCTAGATGTTTTCATATTATCTTATTGAATATTTACAGCCTTAAATCACTTTTATTTTTTTTTATTTATTTTTATTTCAGACAGAGTCTCACTCTGTTGTCCAGGCTAGAGTGCAGTGGTGCAACTTTCGCTCACTGCAACCTCCGCTTCCCAGGTTCAAGCAATTTTTGTGCCTCAGCCTCCCAAGTAGCTGGGATTACAGATGTGCACCACCACGCATGGCTGATTTTTGTATTTTTAGTAAAGACAGGGTTACACCATGTTGGCCAGGCTGGTTTTGAACTCCTGGCCTCAAGTGATCCACCCAACTTGGCCTCCCAAAGTGCCGAGATTACAGTAGTCACTGTACTTGGCCAATCACTTTTACTTGTATTTATTTGTGTGTGTGTGTGTGTGTTTGAGATGAAGTCTTGCTTTGTTGCCCAGGGTGGAGTGCAGTGGCACGATCTCTACTCACTGCAATCTCTGCATCCTGGGTTCAAGTGATTCTCCTGCCTCAGCCTCTTGAGTAGCTGGTATTTGTTAATTTTTTTTTTTTTTTTTTTTTTTTTGAGCGGGTCTCGCTCTGTCGCCCGGACTGAGAGTGCAATGGCCAGATCTCAGCTACACTGCAAAGCTCCGCCTCCCGGTTTACGCCATTACTCCTGCCTCAGCCTTCCCGAGTAGCTGGGACTACAGGCGCCGCCCACCTCGCCCGGCTAGTTTTTGTATTTTTAGTAGAAGGGGTTTCACCGTGTTAGCCAGAGATGGTCTCGATCTCCCTTGACCTCGTGGATCCGCCCGTCTCGCCTCACAGTGGTGGGATTACAGGCTTGAGCCACCGCGCCCGGCCTTTTTTTTTTTTTTTTGAGAGAGAGAGTCTCGCTCTGTTGCCCAGGCTGGAGTGTAGTGACCAGATCTCAGCTCACTGCAAGCTCCGCCTCCCGGGTTTACGCCATTCTCCTGCCTCAGCCTCCCGAGTAGCGGCAATACAGGCGCCCGCCACCTCGCCCGGCTAGTTTTTATTTTGTGTAGTTTTTAGTAGACACGGGGTTTCACCATGTTAGCCAGGATGGTCTCGATCTCCTGACCTCGTGATCCGCCCGCCTCGGCCTCCCAAAGTGCTGGGATTACAGGCTTGAGTGACCGCGCCCCGCCTTGTTAATTTTTAAAAATTTTTTGTTTGTTTAAAAATAGAGACGGAGTCTCACTATGTTGCCCAGGCTGGTTTCGAACTCCTGGTCTCAAGTGATCCTCCTGCCTTGGTTTCCTAAAGAGCTGGGATTTCCGGCATGAGCCATGACACCTGGTCTTAAATCACTTTTTGAGGAAGGCAGGCCGTAAATGGGTGCCAAAAATCCTGTCATATAAGGATTGTTAAGGCTACTTTGCAAGGGAGGAAATGAAACACCAGAAGGATAAATCATTTACTCAAGGGTTCACTATTAGCGGTCAGATCTTTCAGACTCTAAGGCCTGACACAGCTATCTCTAATGGATTCTGATTCTTTTCACACAATTTTCTTAGAATATTCTGTTACCTTCACCTTAGATAAAAGACATACACACATACAGGATTGTAGGGGGTCATCCAGAGGGGAAAAGGATAGGAATCCTACCCCTTTTCAGTGCCCTGGGATCTTAAGGGAAACGGCATATCTCCTAAAGAAGTAATTAGACTAAATTCTCTCTAGCTATTAGCAAAGTGATTTCAAGTGAATGTCTCCCCCAAAAGATGGCCTGCTCTGATTACTGCATAATCAATTTAATAGGAACAGAGTCCATTTATTTCTAGACAAGGTAAGACTTAGAGATAGGCATCTCATTTACAAGGGCAGATGAGCACAGCTGTACACAGAGAACAGGCACACAAGTAGAAGATGACTGTCATTACTATTCTTGAAACAGCTGGGTGGGAACACATGTTTATAAATCTGGCTTCTTCCTTTGGTATAATCTGCAAACTTTAGCAATAATGAATGAGCTGAAGAGAAGACAGGTCAAACAAGGCGCTGGAGATGGCAGAAGGGAAGAGAAAAAATTCTAATATGGAAAGACAAAATGGAGGCTTGTTTAAATGTCAAAGGAAACACACACTGATGAGGTGTGATACTCTTCCTACAAGGTTCCGAGTTGAGACAGCTGGGAGAATAGGATGATAGGAAAGAAAAGCAGCAAATAACACTTAACAGACCTAGTTTCCCTATTAGGGGCTAGCTTTAGGGAAGCAAGTAGGCTGAAGAGAAAGAAAAACTGGTCTTCATCTTGGAAAACTTACTATTTTTCATAAGTGTTCACAAAATAAGGCTCAGCATGTTTGAGGATAATACTGCTAAAAAATAGCAGTAATAAAGAGTGCTCCATGTTTCTCTAGAATCTTACTTTCAGATTTACCAAGAGTCTTATGGAAATAATCTAATTACCCATTATTAGGATTTAGAGTACTCACTATTCTCCCCCCCCCCCCTTTTTTTTTTTTTTTTTTTTTTGAGACGGAGTCTCGCACTGCAACCCAGGCTGGAGTGCAGTGGCCGCATCTCAGCTCACTGCAAGCTCCGCCTCCCGGGTTCACGCCATTCTCCTGCCTCAGCCTCCCGAGTAGCTGGGACTACAGGCGACCGCCACCTCGCCCAGCTAAGTTTTTCGTACTTTTAGTAGAGACAGGGTTTCACCGTGTTAGCCAGGATGGTCTCAATCTCCTGACCTCGTGATCCACCCGTCTCGGCCTCCCAAAGTGCTGGGATTACAGGCTTGAGCCACCGCGCCCGGCCTATTCTCCCTTCTTAAAGGTGATCAATATTGGAGCAGAGTAAAGGGGAAATGATGACATGTATGAGGCACTAGTCAGGTTCCCCTAGTTATTATTATTATTTTTGAGATGGAGACTCACTCTGTCACCTAGGCTGGGGTGCAGTGGTGCAATCTCAGCTCACTCCAGCCTCCACCTCCCAGGTTCAAGCGAAACTCCTGCCTCAGCCTCCTGAGCAGCTGGGACTACAGATGTGCACCACACCTTGCTAATTTTTGTAGTATTAGTCAAGATACGGTTTCACCATGTTGGCCAGGCTGGTCTCGAACTCCTGACCTCAGGTGATCCACCTGCCTCGGGCTCCCAAAGTGCTGGGATTATAGGCGTGAGCCACCACGCCTGGCCAGGTTCCCACAGTTCTTAGGAGTGAAATGCTGAGACAAACCCAATCCCAAAGCAGCACTGCTTTGTTTCAGATAAGAATTCAAAACCTCAAAACATTTATGTAGTCAAGGCTGATCCAAGTATAATAGTGGAAAGAGAGAGAGAGAGATTTTTTCTAGGTCCCTCATTTTTACTATTTCCATTAGTACACACTTTCTCTCAGGGATCTGGTACCCTCATGCTCAGCTCTTTCATGCTCAGATCAATTCCCTTCTTGAAACACTTCCTTCACTTGGCTTCCAGAACACCATACTCTCCTGGTCTTCCTCCTATCTCTCTGGCCATTCCTCAGCATCTTTTGCTGGTACTTCATGTGTAGCTGATGACTCAAACTTCTATCCCTAGCCCCACCCTCTCCCCTAAATTTCAGATTCATGTATCTAATCACAAACTTGACATTTCCATTGGATGTCTAAATGTAGATCGCAAACTTAACATGTTCCAAACTGAGCTCCTGATAGCCATCCTCTCCTTAACACCAAGAATAATAAAAATAACTTGATCTGAGTTCTCCCTATCTGAGGTAATGGCATGTATAATCCTTCTAGGTGTTCAGGTGAAAACCCTTAGAGTTTTACTTGATTCCTCTCCTACTATCACGTCCTCACATCTGACCATCAGCAAATCTTTTTGGCTCAACCTTCAAAATATATCCAGATTTTGATCATTTCTCATTAGCTTTGCTTCTACTGCTCCAAGCACTCCTTAAATTATTTCAATAGCTTCCTAACTTGCTTCCATCCTTATCACTTTCTGACCTGTTCTCAACACAGAGGCCAGAGAGATCCCGCTAAATAAAACCTCTCATATCCTATCATTTCTCTGTATAAAACCTTTTAGCTTTTGAACTGGTACATACAGGTATAGGTAATAACATACATCTGTATACAATAGGTAATACATCTGTATGTATTACCTATTCAAACAAATAAACATAAAAATAGTTATTAGTTGGCCAGGTGCGGTGGCTCATGCCTGTAATCTCAGCAATCTGGGAGGCCAAGGCAGGTGGACCATCTGAGGTCTGGAGTTTGAGACCAGCCTGGTCAACATGGTAAAACCCCATCTTTACTAAACATATAAAAATTAGCCGGGCGGTAGTGGCCTGTAACCCCAGCTCCTGAGGAGGCTGAGGAAAGAGAATCACTTGAGCCTGTAGAATCACTACAATCACTCGGTTGTAGTGAGCCGAGATCGTGTCACTGCACTCCTGTCTAGGCAACAGAATGAGACCCTGTCTCAAGAAAAAAAAAAAAAAATTAGTTTTAGTAGAAATATCTCAATGTTTTAAAAATGCTTCATGGCCAAGTATGGTGGCTCATGCCTGTAATCTCAGCACTTTGGGAGGCCAAGGCAGGAAGATTGCTTGAGCACAGGAGTTCAAAATTAGCCTGGGCAATGCAGTGAGACCCTGTCTCTAAAAAAAATTTAAAAATTATCTGGGCTTGATGGCATGTGCCTGTAGTCCCAGCTACTACGGAGGCTGACGTGGGGGGATCACTTGAGCCCGGGAGATCTAGGCTGTAATGAGTCGAGATGTTGCCCCTGCACTCCAGCCTAAGTCACAGAGGAAAAAAAAAAAGGTGGGGCCTAATTGTCATCCCCTGGAGTGTGAGCTGCCTTTAGCAACTTGCAGAAATGATGGTGAATGACTTTTGAGACAAGGTGATTAAAGGTATTATTGTGGGTTCCTCCTTGCTTTCTCTCTGGGATTTCTTCCCTTAGGGATGACAGCAGCCATTTTGTGAGAAAACTTAAGCAGCCCTATGGAGAAGTCCATGAGGCCAGCAACTGAGGCTCCCTGCCAATAGTCACGTAGTAAAGCAACTTGGAAGAGGATCCTCCAGCCCCAGATATGCTTTCAGATGATGGCAGCCCCAGTCAACAACCTCATGAGAGACCCTGAGTCAGACCACCCAGTTAAGCTACTCCTGAATTCCTGAGCCACAGAAACTCTGTGAGATAATATTTATTGTTTTAGACAGCTATGCTTTAGGTTAATTTGTTACATAACAGATAACCTGGAATAATGTCTATCCTATGTAGACAAATAATTCATTCCTACCTGGAACAAATATTTACTGAGCATCTATTATTTGCCAAGCATTCTGTAAAGTACTGAAGTTACAAAACACAGTGAAGAAATGCTGAGGTCCACTCCTGGGTTGGGAGCAAATGTTTATTAAGAGCCAACTTTATGGAATGTGCTGGACTAGGTACTAGAGAACACGGATAAATAAGGCCAGATGCTTGCCCTCAACATAAGAGACTAAAAAAGAAAAAAGGGAAGAGATTAAGTGTACCTGAATATTCCAGTAGCATTGAGTTTCCAAATGGAAACATCAGCATTTGCCTATATGCTGTTTTTAATTCTTATTTTAATCCCAATTTTCAATCCTGGTTGATGTTGACAACTACACCCTAACTGGATACAGATACACCCTAACTTGGGTAAAGTGCAGGTTAGCACACATACATGCTTTCATTCATTCTATTATTCAACAAACGAGCATCTACTCTTGGGCCAGACACTGTTCTAAAGTACCAGGACATGGCAACACACAAAACTGACCAAGTCTCTGCTCTCACATTCAGATAAGAGGAGAAAGACAATAAATAAAGGAACATGTAAGCATATGTCAGATAGTGATACGTGGCCAGGCACGGTGGCTCACACCTGTAATCCCAGCACTTTGGAAGGCTGAGGCAGGAGGACTGCTTGAGCCTAGGAGTTTGAGACCAGCCTGGCCAACATGGTGAAATCCTGTCTCTACAAAAAATACCAAAATTAGCCAGATATGGTGGCACACACCTGTAGTCCCAGCTACTTGGGAGACTGAGGCAGAATTGCTTGAGCCCAGGAGGTGGAGGTTGCAGTGAGTCCACATCACGCCACTGCACTCCAGCCCGGGTGATGTGGGTGAAACCCTGTCTCAACGAACAAACAAACAAACAACAACAAAACCCCAGATAGTGATAAGCTATGGAGAAAAACAAAGCAGAAGAGGAACAGAGAATGTGAAGGATGGTGATGCTGCTATTTTATAAAGGGCAATTTTTTTTTAATTTTTTTGAGGCAGAGTCTCACTCTGTCGCCAGGGCTGGAGTGCAGTGACCGGATCTCAGCTCACTGCAAGCTCCGCCTCCCGGGTTTATGCCATTCTCCTGCCTCAGCCTCCCGAGTAGCTGGGACTACAGGCGCCCGCCACTTCGCCCGGCTAGTTTTGTATTTTAGTAGAGACGGGGTTTCACCGTGTTAGCCAGGATGGTCTCGATCTCATGACCTCGTGATCCGCCCGTCTCGGCCTCCCAAAGTGCTGGGATTACAGGCTTGAGCCACCGCGCCCGGCCATAAAGGGCAATTTTAAAAAGCCTTCTCAAGAAGATGACATTCAAGCAGAGAAATCTGTAAGAGGTGAGACAGCGAGCCCTATGGAAATTAGAACATTTTAGGTAGAGGAAAAAGCAAGTACAAAGGCCCTGTGGTGGGAACGCGCATGGCACGTTTGGAAGAGCAAAGAGGATAGTGTGGCTGTAGTGGAATAAGTGAGAGGAAGAGTGAGAACACATGAGGTCGGAGAGACAGCATATTAGTGACAATGGTGGACCAAATCACGGAGACTGGGGATTGGCAGGCTTTTAAAGTAAGGGACAGACAGCACATATTTAAAGCTTTGCAGGCCACACAGTCTCTGTCATAAATTCTCAACTCTTACAGTAGAAAAAGAGCCCCAGACAATATGTAAACAAATAGGTATAGTTGTGTTCCAATAAAACTGTATTACAAAAACAGGAAGTGGGACTGGATTTGGTAACTGAGCCCTAACTTGCTAATCCATGATATAGACTGTCTGCACCTTGCGGAACAGATGATGAGGCCAGAGGGGAACTGTATTTATGTTCAGGCTCTGGCCTCAGAATGCACTCACACTGAAACAAAGCTATAAATGAGAGCCAGATATAAAAGAAATACTTTTATTAATATTAGGCATTCAAAGGTTGTTTATTGGACTGATAAAATGAAAAAGCAGCTTGTCTAAGGCCAAAATAATTATTTCATTATTTCTATAGAAAAATGTTTTGAGGCCAGTTGCGGCGGCTCATGCCTGTAATCCCAGCACTTTGGGAGGTCGAGGTGGGCGGATCACCTGAGGTCAGGAGTTCAAGACCAGCCTGGTCAACATGGTGAAACCCCATCTCTACTAAAAATACAAAAATTAGCCAGGCATGGTGGCGCGCACCTTAATCCCAGCTACTCAGGAGGCTGAGGCAGGAGAATCGCTTGAACCCGGGGGGCAGAGGTTGCAGTGAGCTGAGATCACGCCACTGCACTCCAGCCTGGGCAACAGAGCAAGATTCAGTCTAAATAAATAAATAAATAAAATAAAATAAATAAAATAAAGAAAAGTGTTTTGAGTTCCAAAAAATATTTTGGAAATTAACTTTGGACCACAAACCATTCATAAGTTGGGGACTTCCCCTATACAGAGTGTGTTTTAAAATTTTCTTGATGACTCAGGGACATTATTCTAGATACGATTATTCTGTGGTGTGGTAAAGAGATGTCCCTTTAAAGGTTCCTGAGATATTAGGGGTTAATGGCCCTCTTTAACTGAGACCAAACTACACTGCTGAGTTTCTGTGTTTTGCTTCTCAGTCTCCTCTCTGGCTGTCAGCAGTTACTTTTTCTTGTCATTAATATGTCTGCCTTCTGCAGTATTCTCTCCCTTATCACCAACCTCTCTATTACATCCAACTTCCTTCTTCCAATCTACTCCAGGCTAGGAAATCAGGGAGTAAATACTAACGTAGCTCTATCATCCACTAATTACATGATTCTCTTAAGGGTCTGCTATTTGGAACTCTAAGTCCATGGGGAAAAACTCTATAGCTACTAACCAAAGGAATCAGTCTGAAAACGATTTTTGGTAACTCCCTACAACTATAGTTTGCCAGCAAGCTTTGAATGCAGTGTGTGAGTGTGTGTGGTAAATGTCCAACAAAAAACTTTTAAAAAATTAAAACCGTGTTTTATTCCTCTTTTGAACATGTTATTTTTAACAACAATGGGTAATGAGGATCTCAGTTCAGGTGCCAAGAATTCCTAGAAATGTCTATAAAGGAAACATAGATCCTTAAGGCTCTCCTAGACAGAGAAACAAAAAAGCACAACTTAGGGCAGTGGTTCTCAAAGTGTGGTTCAGGGACCCCCGGAAGTCCCAAAGGCACTTTCAAGGAGTCTGCAAAGTCAAAATTATTTTCACAATAATACTAAGACAAATTTGTCTTTTCACTCTCATTCTCTCATGTGTATATACAAGTTTTCCAGAGGCTATGTGACACGTGATATTTCTTTTTTTCTTTTGAGATGGAGTCTTGCTCTGTAGCCCAGGCTGGAGAGCAGTGGCGCAATCTCGACTCACTGCAAGCTCCGCTTCCTCCCGGGTTCATGCCATACTTCTGCCTCAGCCTCCGGAATAGCGGGGACTACAGGCACGCGCCACCACGCCCAGCTAATTTTTGTATTTTTAGTAGAGATGGGGTTTCACCATGTTGGCCAGGATGGTCTTGATCTCTTGACCTCGTAATCTGCCCATCTCGGCCTCCCAAAATGCTGGGATTACAGGCATGAGCCACCACGCTCGGCCTATATTTCTTCTTTTTGAGACAGAATCTCGCTCTGTTGTCCAGGCTGGAGTGAAATGGCATGATCTTGGCTCACTGCAACCTCCGTCTCCTGGGTTCAAGCGATTCTCCTGCCTCAGCCTTCTCAGTAGCTTGGATCATAGGCATGTGCCAACAGGCCCAGCTAATTTTCCTGGTTTAATTTTTATTTTTAGAAACATTGTCTTGCTCTGTTGCCCAGGCCGTAGCGCAGTGGTACAATCTAAGTTCACTGCAACCTCTGCGTTCCAGGTCCAAGTGATTCTTGTGCCTCAGCCTCCCAAGCAGCTGGGATTACAGGTATGTGTCACCATACCTAGCTAATTTTTTTTTTTTTTTTCTTTGCGAGACAGGGTTTTACCATGTTGCCTAGGCTGGTCTCAAACTCCTGACCTCAAGTGATCTGCCCACCTCCCAAAGTTCTGGGATTATGGGCTAATTTTTGTTTTTTATTTTGAGATGGAGTTTTCACTCTTGTGCCCAGTCTGGAGTGCAATGGTGCAATCTTGGCTCACTGCAACCTCTGCCTCTCGGGTTCAAGTTATTCTCCTGCCTCAGCCTCCCAAGTAACTGAGATAACATGCGCGCACCACCACACCTGGTTAATTTTTTTCATTTAATAGAGACGGGGTTTCGCCATGTTGGTCGGGCTGGTCTTAAACTCCTGACCTCAAGTGATCCACCTGTCCTGGTCCCCCAAAGTACTGGGATTACACGCCTGAGCCATCGTGCCCTGCCATTTTAGTATTTTTTAGTAGAGATAGGGTTTCACCATGTGGCCAGGCTTGTCTTGTAATCCTGGCCTCATGTTGATATGGGAGAGGGGCAAGAGAGAGTTGGGTAGAGAAAGGTGGGGTCCCTAGCAAGGGCTCCACCCTCGGGCCTGTGCCTGCAGACCTAAGTGAGAACAGGCACTCCTGTTTTCACACCCGAATGTTGCATTTTCTAAGACCCCTCTGGCCTGCTACACCCTCCATCCTGTGCCCATGTAAACCTGAGGTCTTAGTGGGCACCCACACAAGTGGCTGAACGTCAAGACAAGCAGACAAGCAGACCAATGATGGCAGAACGACATGGCAGAGAAAGAGAGAAGAGGAGGGAAGTCTGGATGCCAAGGGGAATTCGGGCCGGGGGTGGCCAGAGAAGTGTCCGGCTGCTGGGCAGCCCGACTCCAAGGGCCTTGAAGACCACCTTCTCACTCCATCCCCACTTCCAGCTCTCCATACATCTCACTGACAGCCACCTCCACCACTCAATAAAACCTTGCCCTCATTCTTCGAGCCCGTGTGTGATCCGATTCTTTCGGGACACTGGACAAGAGCTCAGGATACAGAAGGCTGTTACACTGGCCCTCTGCCCTTGTAATAAGGCAGAGAGTCCATTAAGCTGATTAACACACAAGTCATCCACAAATGGCAAATCTGAAAGAGCCTTGTAACACATCCTCACTTGGGCTTCGGGAGTTGCAGACATCCACCACCAGATGCTGCCATGGCGCCAGAGCCCAAAAGCGCTTGCCCTGGCCTCTGCACCTGCTGGTCTGAATGTTCCCCCTAGGGGTGTGAGCAGGTGAGCCACACCCCTGTCACATGTCCTGCAAGGGGAATCAGGGAACTCTCCTATTTCAATGTGATCTGCCGGCCTCAGCCTCCCAACATGTTAGGTTTACAAGCGTGAGACACCGTGCCCAGCTGACACATGATATTTCAAAAAATTAATGTGGAAGCATAAATGAGAAACCAGCTTGTCATATATTAAGCCAGACATTAAACAGATTTGTATAAATGTAAAACAGGCCAGGCACGGTGGCTCACACCTATAATATCAGCACTTTGGGAGGCAAGGTGGGTGGATCATTTGAGATTAGGAGTTTGAGACTAGCCTGGCCATCATGGTGAAACCCTGTATCTACTAAAAATACAAAAAATTAGCCAGGTGTGGTGGCATGCACTTGTAATCCCAGTTATTACAGTGACTAAGGCAGGATGATTGCTTGAACCCGGGAAGGGTAAGTTGCAGTGTGCCGAGATGGTTCCACTGCACTTCCAGCCTGGGTGACAGAGCAAGACCCTGTCTCAAAAACAAAACAAAACGAAACAAAAAAAACAAAAACAAAAAAACAAGCCACTTTTCTCATTAAGTATTTTTTTGTTTTATAAAATAGTTATTTACCAGTTGGGTGCAGTGGTTCACACCTGTAATCCCAGCGCTTTGGGAGGCTGAGGTGAGCGGATCACTTGAGGCCAGTTGGACACTAGCCTGGCCAACATGGTGAAACCCCGTCTCTACTAAAAATATGAAAATAGTTATTTTCTATTAAAAATACTATTTATATTAAACATGTAACAGGTTCATTATGAATAATATACACTTTGAATTTCTAAATTTTAATTCCTAAATGGTAAATATCCATAGATATAATCTATAAAAACAAAAGTTCATTGAGGTCCTCAATACCTTTTTTTTTTTTTGAGACAGGATCTTTGTCATCCAGGCTGGAGTGTAGTGGTATGATTACGGCTCACCAAAGCCTCAACCTCCAAAGCTCAAGTGATCCTCCTCTCTCAGTTTTCTAAGTATCTAGGACCATAGGCGTGTACCACCACACCCAACATATATACATATATATTATATATACATATATATGTGTATATATATCTTCCAAAGTGCTGGGATTATAGGTGTGAGCCATGGTACCTGGCCCTTCAGTAATTTTTATGGTAAATGAAAAGGGTCCTGAGACCAAAAAGTATAAGAACTGCTACACATAAGGCATAAAAGCCAAGCATTGTTTTCCTCCTGCCTCTTTATAGAGAAGTTAACTAAGCTGCTGCTATCTTCATGCCAGGAGACAGAAAGTTGGGGATCAGCCAGTTCTACCAGTGCTGTCAGTTTTGCCTTTCAGGGATTTGCTTGCCCAGCTGGAATTCTTGAAAGTTGTGAGAATTCTGGATCCTGAGGAGAGGCAACTGATGATCTGTAAAGGAAGCAGGAAACTTTGGGCATAACCAGGAGGGATCAAGGGTTAAAAAAAAGAAGTAAATAGAGTTGACTTTCTGGCATTTGGACAAGTCAGCCACCATGACCTGCCCATTCTGCCTTTGAAATCTCTGAATAATGTCTTCCTCTCCACATCCCCACAACCACTAGCGTCTAAGTCCTCATTAACTTACCTGTAGACTATCCCAACAGCCTTTGAATTGTGCTCCCTAACTCCACTCTTTAGCTCTGTCAATCCAGGTGGTAAACTATTGTCAGACAAATCTACCTCAGACGCTGCTTTGAGCCACCACACATGGCCTTACGCTGCTTTTATGCAAGTAGTCAGCAAATACATACTACCTATTATTATTATTTTTTATAATGTTTTATTTTTTTTTGAGACACAGTCTTGCTCTGTCACTCAGGCTGGAGCGCAGTGGCGCATCGTGGATCACTGCAACCCTCCGCCTCCTGGGTTCAAGCGATTCTCCTGCCTCAGCCTCCCAAGTACCTGGGACTACAGGCACGCATCACCACGCCCGGCTAATTTTTTGTATTTTCAGTAGAGACAGGTTTTGCCGTTGTTGTCCAGGCAGGTCTTGAACTCCTGGCCTTAAGTGATCTGCCTGCCTTGGCCTCCCAAAGTGCTGGGATTACAGGCGTGAGCCACTGTGCCTGGCCCATACTACTTACCATACTCCGTCATTGCACCAAGTGCTACTGAAGATTCAAAACAGAATAGAGATATGGCTACTGAATGGAAAGTTGTGTTCTAATCTTGGAGGTGTGTGTGTAGGGGGGTGGTGTCGGAGAATGGATATATTCAAAACCATTAGTTGGGATGCTGGATCTAAAGAAAGAGGAAGGGAGGAAGGGAGGGGAGAGGAGGGGAAGGAGGGAGGGAGGAAACAGGAGGGAGGGATAAAAGAGGGAGGGACGGAGGAAAGAGGGAGGGAGCGAGGGAGGAAAGAAAAAAGAAAACAGAAAGACAGAGAAAGAGAAATAAAAAAAAGAAAAAGGAGAAAACCCATTAGTTAAAAACCCAAAACCATATGCTGCACTACAAACTATGGTAAAGCCATGGAGTGTTAGGTCAGAGAAAGAATAGGGATAATTTTATAATCCTAAAGGGATTTGGGATAAGCATGACACACACGAAGAAGAGTGAGAGCAAACCACCAGTGAAGAACTGAGGCATGTGTCAGAGAGCAGGAAGGAGACATGGAAAAAGCTGACCTAATACTTGACACTAAATAAGTATTTGTCAATTGTTACTGATTGGTGGGCTAATATATTAAATTAAGTTATAGAAAATAAGATAGCTGAGCATGGTGGCCCATGCCTATAATCTCAGCACTTTGGGAGGCCGAAGCAGGCTGATCACTTGAGGTCAGGAGTTCGAGACTACCCTGGGCAACATGGTAAAACCCCGTATCTACTAAAAATACAAAAATTGGAGGCCAGGCGTGGTG
>NW_016808004.1:2737382-2761205 GCF_001698545.2 Rhinopithecus bieti | reverse complement strand
AAAAAAAAAAAAAAAAAAGAAAAAAAGAAACTAAAATAACAGATAATGCAACCTCTAGTAGTTTCTCATTCAATCTGCAAGGAGCTACTATTCAAAGCTATATTCTACTTGTGTGTTTGTTTAGGGGTTGGGGGAGTGGGGCTGAATAAATGTGTCTTTGCTTCTAGGAAGTTTATTTTTTATTTATTTAATTTTTTTGGAGACGGAGTCTCTCTCTGTCATCCAGGGTGGAGTGCAGTGGCACGATCTTGGCTCACTGCAACCTCCGCCTCCCCGGTTCAAGCAATTCTCCTGCCTCAGCCTCCTGAGTAGCTGGGACTACAGGTGCACGCCGCCACGCCTAGTTAATTTTTTGTATTTTTAGTAGAGAGGGGGTTTCACTGTGTTGCCCAGTGTGTTCTCAAACTCCTGAACTCAGGCAATCCACCCGCCTCGGCCTCCCAAAGTGCTAGGAGTACAGGTGTGAGCCACTGCGCCCGGTGCTTCCAGGAAGGTTATAATCCAGAATGAGGGGGACAAAACTCTAATGTAAAACAGAAGACATTATCACCGCAAGGCTTACCTCTAACAATCCAAAAGATCACAAAGATGCATAGGGTAATGAATATCCTAATCTGCCTAAGGAAATAAGGGGTTCTTTAAAGACAAGTAACAAGTCTCCAGAGATGGTTTTAAAATAAAATTACTGTTGAACATATTTTATAGTAGCTATCTTCAGCTCTGTCCTATCAGGCATCCGGAGCCAGATGGAAGCCCTGGTTTCCAAATAGGGCACAGAGCTGGATGCCCTGTCCAGGAAGAGCCACAGTGCACATTCTGTACACACTTGCAGTATCTTTTTATTTATTTTTAAAGGTTAGTCAAGTGAAGCAATGGGATTAGAGAAGGAACAAAGACATCTGTAACTGGTTGTGATCAATTAGTTGTAAACACCACTGCACTCAGACCAGCCCAGACTTGCAGTATCTTAGGTAATATGTCCTAATGATAGAAACATGTAAACTGAACTAGGTGTGGGAGCTCGCACCTGTAGTCCCAACTACTTAGGGAGGCTGAAGCAGGAGGACTGCTTGAGTCCAGGAGTTGAAGATGAGCCTGGGAAACGCAGTAAGGCTCCATCTCTAAAATTTTTTTTTTTTTGAGACGGAGTCTCACTCTGTCGCCGGGGCTGGAGTGCAGTGGCCAGATCTCAGCTCACTGCAAGCTCCGCCTCCCGGGTTCACGCCATTCTCCTGCCTCAGCCTCCCGAGTAGCTGGGACTACAGGCGCCCGCCACCTCGCCCGGCTAGTTTTTTGTATTTTTTAGTAGAGACGGGGTTTCACCGTGTTAGCCAGGATGGTCTCGATCTCCTGACCTCGTGATCCGCCCGTCTTGGCCTCCCAAAGTGCTGGGATTACAGGCTTGAGCCACCGCGCCCGACCTAAAATTTTTTAAACATTAGTCAGGTGTTGGCCAGGCACAGTGATTCACACCTGTAGTCTCAGCACTTTGAGAGGGCAAGGTGGGAGGATTGTTTGAGCCTAGGAGTTTGAGATCAGCCTAGGTAACATGGCGAAACCCCTGTATCTACAAAAAATACAAAAAGTAGCCAGGTGTGGTGGTACGTGCCTGTAGTCCCAGCTACTTGGAAGGCTGAGGTGGCGAGAGTGGCTGAGCCTGGGAGGCCAAGGCTGCAGTGAACTGCACTCCAGCCCGGGTGACACAGTGAGACCCAGAATGATATCTATAACATAATACTAAATAAGCAAAATAAAATATATGAAAACAAAACAATAATATATATAATATACATTTATAAGAACATATGCCAGCTGGGCGTGGTGGCTCACGCCTATAAGCCCAACACTTTGGGAGGCCGAGGCAGGCGGATCACCTAAGGTCAGGAGTTGGAGACCAGCCTGGCCAACATGGTGAAACCTCGTCTCTACTAAAAATACAAAAAACAAAAAACAGTGAGACCCTGTTTGAAAAAAAAAAAATTAGCCAGGCATGGTGGTGTGTGCCTGTAGTCCCAGCTAAAAAAAATTACATAAAATAAAAATAAGGCTGGGCATGGTGGCTCATGACTGCAATTTGAGCACTTTTGGGAGGCCGAGGTGGGCGGATCACTTGAGGCCAGGAATTGGAGACCAGCCTGGGCAACATGGTGAAACCCCATCTCCACCAAAAATACAAAATTTAGTCAGGTGTGTTGGCTTGCCTGTAATTCCAGCTACTTAGGATGCCGAGGCATGAGAATAGGCGGAGGTTGCAGTGAGCTGCGATCACACCACTGCACTCCAGCGTGGGTGACAGAGAGAGACCTGGTCTCCAAGTAAATAAATAAATAAATAAAAGAAAAATGTAAACTGGGCTCTCCGATTTCATGTTTTAAATTTTTTTTAAATTTCTGAACAACAAAATTTAGTACACAGAGTTGGGGATGGTGGTGACAATATTGGTTAATGAGATAGTGAGAGAGATAATACATAACACGTGAATAGAAACAAAACCGTGCTTCCTTCCCAAGAGGGGAGCAATCTATATAAAACTGTGTTTGGGTCTGGAGAATACCTGTGAGAAATCTCTAACCAGACCTGCTCCCTCAGCTGTAGCTGCCAGAGTGGCTTACAAACCTCTAGGTCACCTCATGTCTTTGCTGTGTCAAGAATGCTTTCTCAGGGGGGAGGGATAGCATTAGGAGATATACCTAATGTAAATGACGAGTTAATGGGTGCAGCACACCAACATGGCACATGTATACATATGTAACAAACCTGCACATTGTGCACATGTACCCTAGAACTTAAAGTATAATAATAATAATAAAAAAGAATGCTTTCTCTTTGTATAGTCCTCCTGACAGCTCCTGTCACAGTGTTTGCCCTCTGATACCCATGATTAACTGGCTGGGGAACCCCCACACTGAACAGGAGTTGAGCAATGGGCTCACTGCTCCTATCTAATCCCTCATAATAGCAGGCATCTACTACAGTTACCTGGTTTCCTAGTTTAAAATAACCAAGATGAACAAGAGCTGTTGTGGTCTGCTCAGCTGACTTTTACCTAGAGTCACCTTTTCAGGAAAAGCTGAAAATGAACTAAGCTTTATAATTTAGCCAGAAGTGATCTCTTTCAGTTCACAATTATATGGCATCTGCTGACTGTATCATTAGTAGGGCTCTTATGACATGCTATTTTGTGGTATTATTTGCATATATGTATTTGAAGATATTTCGGTTATAAAACTTCCTGAAAATGAGCTCTCATATACAAAGCAAATATGAAGAAACCACCCCACAAATCTTAGGAAGCAAAGCTGCCTACTTGGGACTACATGACAAAAAATGCAACAAGGTATAATTTCTTTTCATACCAGTCCATTTGAAAGTAAACAGGACCGGGCTTACATAAAGTTAAGATGTTCATGTGTATATATGTATATACATGTTTACAGATAGTTTGAGATGGGTCTGTAAATCAACTTATTCCCTCCTTACGAGTTTCCTTAAAACTATTACTAAAAAAATCTTCCCATCTCCATTGGTGTGCTTATAAATCCAGACTTCTTCTGGACTGCCAAATCGGTTCTCCCGGGCCAGTACCAAACAGTATTTTTATAATTTTATATTACTTTTAAATAAATGACAAAGGATCCTGCCCCCCACCCAGCAACACAAAACTTATACACTAAATAAATATTCTATTTCACAATCACATTAGCTATTCTAGTCTTAGGTGAAGATGTACACTCGGCAAGCTTTTTCTCAAAGTTCTACAGACTCCTTTTTGAATATTCTGTGCAAAGGGATGGTCTGGTCTCTCCCTCTAGCTACCTCTAACTCCTCAGCTTCTTACTTTCAGAAGGTTGAGATGCTAAAGACACAGTTATTGGATCTAAAGAGAGGACCTCTTTCCCTTTAACACATTTCTGATTCACTGGCTGCCCTGCTAAAGTATAGGTACTGTTTTGTCTACAGATTTTCCATACCTTCTTTTAATGTTAATCTAACTTTTATTTTATTTTATTTTTTTTGAGGCGGAGTCTTGCTCTGTCGCCTGGGCTGGAGTGCAGTGGCTGGATCTCAGCTCACTGCAAGCTCCGCCTCCCAGGTTTACGCCATTCTCCTGCCTCAGCCTCCTGTGTAGCTGGGACTACAGGCGTCCGCCACCTCGCCCAGCTATTTTTTTTTTTTTGTATTTTTTAGTAGAGACGGGGTTTCACAGTGTTAGCCAGGATGGTCTCGATCTCCTGACCTCGTGATCCGCCTGTCTTGGCCTCCCAAAATGCTGGGATTACAGGCTTGAGCCACCGCGCCCGGCCCTAACTTTTATCCTCTCTTAAGCCCCAAGACTTCCACATACAAATTTTATGTTGTCTGTCATGACTGAATTTATTTGATTTAGAAATTAATGACTTACTTTACCTATTTTCTTTTTTTTACATTTTTTTTTTTTTTTTTTGGAGTTGGAACGTCACTCTGTTGCCCAGGCTGCAGTGCAGCAGTAAGATCTTGGCTCACTGCAACCTCCACCTCCTGTCTCAGCCTCCCGAGTAGCTGGGACTACAGGTGCATGCCGCGGCGCCTGGCTAATTTTCTTTTTTTTTTTCCCTTTTGTATTTTAGTAGAGATGGGGTTTCACTGTGTTGCCCAGGCTGGTCCTGAACTACTGAGCTCAGGCAAACTGCCCACTTTGGGCCTCCCAAAGTGCTAGGATTACAGGCGTGGGCTACACTTTTTTTTTTTTTTTTTTGAGATGGGTTCTCACCATGTTGCCTAGGCTGGACTTGAACTTTTGGAATCAAGTGAGCCTCCTGCCTCAGTTTACCAAGTAGTTGGTACATGCCACAATATACCTGGCTCTTTACCTAATTTCTTATGTGATGTGTCAAAGTGTGTCCCTATGCCTGATATATTATTCTATTCCTAGATAAATGTTCTGATTTTTAAAATATTAAAATATTTAAAAAATATTAAAATTATACTTTGAAATTATAACTGTAGTTGCCTCAAGGTAGAGGAACTAGGTGGGCTAGGGACAGGGAAAGAAGACTTACTTTTACTGCCTATCCTTTTCATCTCTTTTGAATGTTGTGCCACTTCATGTATTCATGTACAAAATAAAAGCAACCCCTCTCCCATAAAATGATGCTTTATTAGAAGATGTAACATCTATCTATACATTTGTCTTTTCTCTATCTAAATACTTAGCAGGTACTCAGTAAGTACTGAACAGAATAAATAACCCTAATACTGGTTTAACCCAGGCAGGGTTTGGAGAAGCACCAGATCTCATCTCTGGCTGATGAGCTGACAGAAGAATAGGAACTCCTCAGCTGCTTACTTACCTTTCCTTCCAAAGATAAGAATCTCAGTTACTTTCTGATTCTCAACCCAGTGTGGTTCCCCAAATTTCCAGCAGCATGGGTGTGTGCATGTGTGTGTGTGAGAGAGTGTGAGTTTGTGTGAGACAGAGTTCTGATTTAAATCAGATATATGATTTGTGTGTGTTGGGGGGTGGAGAAGAAGCGTTAGTAAGCCTAACTGACAATATCCTACACAGTGATAATGAGTTTATGGCATTAAAATACAATGTAAAGATTTTGAACTTTTTAAAAACCACCAATATGACTAAATTGAGTCCTATCTTTCTGAAGCTTCATTTAATTTACAACAATTTTATTTTATTTTTCCTCAAAATTCATCTAGGGGATAAGTCACTATAAAGACCAAACTCACTATAGATATTTGACTTCAGTGCGCTTACATTTAAAAGTAATTGTCGGCCGGGCGCGGTGGCTCAAGCCTGTAATCCCAGCACTTTGGGAGGCCGAGACGGGCGGATCACGAGGTCAGGAGATCAAGACCATCCTGGCTAACATGGTGAAACCCCGTCTCTACTAAAAATACAAAAAACTAGCCGGGCGACCTGGCGGGCGCCTGTAGTCCCAGCTACTCGGGAGACTGAGGCAGGAGAAAGGCGTGAACCCGGGATTTGACTCTCGCAGTGACCAGAGATCCACCTACTGCAAACAGAGCGATGACTCCGTCCAAGAAAAAAAAAAAAAAAAAAAAAAAGTATGTCAGAATTTGCCCAATGAAAGCCTGAGCATTCAAATTCTGTCTCTTATTTTATGCTTTTTGCTGCCAGAACAAAATTTGGCGTAACTTGCAGAAGTACGCATCTCCTCCTCCACTATGAAATGAACAATAAACAAGCCTAGACCTTAACTGTTAACTACACACTGAATCTGGCCACTCATAAGATTCAGACTCCAACATAAACCAGCCACTAGAAATGTGAAGAGGTTCTCAGTCCTAATGAAACAAAGGATGCTTATCCCAGATACAAGGGTTAGATATTGGTGCTCCCTAATTTTTTTTTTTTTTTTGGTAGGGGTGGTGGTCAGACGTATTCCAAATAATGCAGACAACTTATTGTGCTTAGCAAACTTCTATATATAATCTTCCTATTTAATCTCTCATGCAGCTCTAAAGATAATTATGAACCATTTACAGACGAGGAACTGGAACCTCAGAGCAATCTGTCCAATGTTATAAGCTAAATACACGATCACCACCGACGCAATCTAACCCCAACCACACATATGACATCTAAACTAAAGCCTGTATGGGGGGTTTGGTGTGAGGTAAGTCTCACTCTGTTGCTCAGGCTGGAGGCAGGATATAGCTCACTGCAACCTCAAACTTTCTGGCCCTCAAGCAGATCCTCCCATCCAGCCTCCAAATACCCTGGGACACAGGTAAGACACCATGCCTGCTAATTTTTATGTTAGTTCAGTAGGGACAAGGTGCATGTTGCCCAGTCTGGTCTAAACTAGGCACCCAAGCGAGTCCTCACTGTCTGGCTCGCAAACAGTGTGAGATACCGTGTAAGCCTACTGTAAGCCTTACACATATTTTTAACTATGCTGCCTCACCAGATAAGATTACACTTTCTGGTTCCAGGAGCTCGATTTCAGTAAAACACTAAAGTCCTATGCACTGCACTTGAGAATAAAATTGTGGACTAAGCAAAAGACCATCACACCTGAGTAGGTTATTTTGGCTGAAAACAGATATTGATTTACTTTTGACCTGTACTCACCAGAAAAGAAACAGATGCAGCAATAAAAGCACATACTAGTGGGTAAAAGTGAAAGACACATAGAACAGGCCGAAGAAGCAAAGAGAAAATGTCCAAGTAGGCAAAATGCCAACAAGAGATAAAAAGAGAAAAAAGGGAGTTGGGCACAAACACCGAAAAGTCCAAAGCTGCAAGGTATTATGAAACACACAATGTGCCCCTTTTGTAGGGATGACTTATGAGATGAAAAAATAAAGCTCAGCCTTGAAGAAAGTATGTAAGGAAATTTAAGAAGTATCTTTTTTTAAACCATAAAAAAGAATATAGTGACTAATCCCATTATGATACATCCTTAACATGGAATACGGACGGTAGTTATTGAAAAATTACAGGAGGAGGCCGGCCGGTGGCCAAGAGCCTGACCAGCACTTTGGGAGGCCGAGAGCGTAATCACGAGGTCAGGAGAGTCAAGACCATCCTGGCTAACATGGTGAAACCCCGTCCTACAAAATACAAAAACTAGCCGGCGACGTGGCGGGCGCCCTGGGTCCCAGCTACTCGGAGGCTGAGGCAAGGAAATGGCGTAAACCCGGAGGCGGAGCTTGCAGTGAGCTGGATCCGGCCACTGCACTCCAGCCTGGGCGACTGAACAGACTCGTCTCAAAAAAAAAAAAAAAAATTCAGGGAGTTAATATATGGGAATAGTGTTACAGAATATATCTAAAAAGAAGATTGAAATATATAAAGGAGAGTCCAATTGTTAAAAATATAAAAAATACAAATATAAGCAACAAAAATATATGTATAATATAAAATTCAAACAGTGATTATCTCTGGGTAATTTATTCTTTTCCTCTTGGTGAATTTTGACTTTGCTTTGTCTCCTAAATTTTCAACAATAAAAATTATTACTTTTTTCTTTTGAACCATCACAATATCTGAAACTTTTTCATCACCTGAAATAGAAACTCTGTAGCCATTAAGCAGTAATTTTCCATTCCCTATGCTCCCCACCACCCTTAATATTCACCCTTAATATTCTTCGTCTATATAAATGTATCCATTCTAGGTACCTAAGTGGAAAAATACATCATTTGTCCTTTCGTGACTGGCTTATTTCATTTAACATGTATTTTCAAGGTTCATCCACATTGTAGCATATATCAGAACTTCACTCTTTTTGTTTTTAGAGACAGGGTCTCACTTTGTCCTCCAGGCTGGATGGCAGTGGTGTGATCATAGCTCAAGCAATCCACCTGCCTCAGCCTCCTGAGTAGCTGGGAGTACTGAGTAAGCCTAACTGACAACATCCTATACAGTGATAATGAGTTTATCACTGCATGTGTCACCATACCTCATTGATTTTTTTTTTTTTTTTTTTTGACAGAGTCTCCCTCTGTCATCCAGGCTGGAGCGCCATGGCACGCTCTCGACTCACTGCAACCTCCGCCTCCCAGGTTCAAGCGATTCTCCTGCCTCAGCCTCCCGAGTAGCTGGGACTACAGGCGTGTGTCAGCATGCCCAGCTAATTTTTTGTATTTTTAGTAGAGATGAGGTTTCATCATGTTGGCCAGGCTGGTCTTGAATTCCAGACCTCAAGTGATCCACCTGTCTCGGCCTCCCAAAGTGCTAGGATTACAGGCATGAGCCACTGTGCCCAGTTTTTTTTTTTTTTTTTGAGATGGAGTCTCGTTTCCATTGTGCAGACGTTTCCATTGTGCGTTGGCACGATCTTGGCTCACTGCAACCTCCACCCCTCTGAGGTTCAAGCGATTCTTCTTCCTCAGCCTCCCATGTAGCTGGGGTTACAGGCATGCACCACCACGCCTGGCTAATTTTTTTTGTATTTTTAGCAAAGATGGGGTCTCGCCATGTCGGCCAGGCTGCTCTCAAACTCCTGACCTCAGCTGAGCCATCCGCGTCAGCCTCCTGAAGTGCTATGATTACAGGCGTAAGCCACCATGCCTGGCCCATTTTTTCTATGTTTTTCTAGAGATGCAGTCTCACTATGTTGCCCAGGCTGGTCTTGAATTCCTGGGCTCAAGTGATCCTCCCATCTCAGCCACCCAAAGTGCTGGGATTAGAGGCATGAATCACTGTGCCAACTTTCATTACTTTTTTATTGCTGAATAATATTCAATTGTATGACTATACCACATTTTGTTTATCCATTCATCTGTTGATGGACACTTGGGTTATTTCCACCTCCTGAATATTGTGAATAATATTGCCATATATTCACATACAAGTTTTTGTGTGAACATCTGTTTTCCATTTTTTTAAGTATATACCTAGGAGTAAAATTGCTGGATCATATGTTAATTCTGTTTAGCTTTTTGGAGGATCCACCAAACTGTTTTCCACAATGGCTTGTACCCATTTTATGTTCCAACCAACAATTCACAAGGGTTCCAATTTCTCCAAATCCTCTTGAACACTTTTTATTTTCCATATTTTTGATAACAGCCATCCTAGTAGGTGTGAAGTAGTAACTCATCATGATTTTTGTGTTCATTTCCCTTATAACTAATGATTCTGAGCATCTTTTCATGACCTATTGGTCATTTAGATATCTTCTTTGGCAAAATGTCTATTCCAGTCTTATGCCCGTTTTTGAATTCGGTTGTTTGGGTTTTTATTGTCGATCTGTAGGAGTTCTTTATTCTAGATATTAATCACTTATCAGATATATGATTTGCAAATATTTTATCTCATTCTGTCTTTATTCTCTTGGTAGTATCTTTTGATAAACAAAAGTTATTAATTTTGATGAAATACAATTTATCTAATTTTTCTTTGTTGCCCTATGCTTTTGGTGTCATAGCTAAAAAATCAGGCATTACTTTTAAATCATAAAATAATTTCAAAAATTGAAAAAAAAATCAGAGGAAAAAACAGTTGCTAGTTGTGGGGCAGAAGATGTAGGAGGCTGAGCGCAATGGCTCACGCCTGTAATCCCAGCACTTTGGGAGGCTGTGACAGGCAGATCACTTGAGCCCAGGAGTTCAGCACCAGCCTATGTAACATGGTGAGACCCCATCTCTACAAAAAATAGAAAAGTTAGCTGAGCATGGTGGCACATGCCTGTAGTCTCAGCTACTTAGAGGGCTGAGGTAGGAGGATATGTTGAGCTCAGGAGATGGAGGTTGCCATGGAGCCAAGACTGCACCACTGCACTCCAGCCTGGGTAACAGAGCAAGACCCTGACAAAAAAAAAAAAAAAAAAAAAAAAAAGAAGGAACGAAGGAAGGAAAGAAGGAAAGAAAGATAAAATTTAGGAGAAGATATAGCTCATTCTCTCTGAAATTATGCTTTGAATTCAAAGCACAGTAAGGGTAGCTAACAAAGTGTTTTAAGCATTCGTATTCCTCCTCTTATTATAATGTGACTTAGTAGATGATTGCCTGGTCCAAAGACATGTATAATAAAAACAAAGCTACCCACTGGATCAAGAGCTCATCCATCAATTTTGCCCACCATCTATGGATGGCACTGCAGGTCATTTGCATAGCATCCACTTTGGACTTACATACAAGACTCAGCAACGGTCCTTTGGTATGCATTTTATGCATTTTCTGCAATTTACAGTTGAACCCTCAGACTCACATATCAAGGCAGAAGCTCTGGTAAAGGCATAACTAGGTATGTAGACACCAGATTCATCATCTGTTATATTTTAATGACCCCTGATTCTTTTTATTATTTTTCTTTTATTTGTTTTTTATTGACACAGGGTCTCGCTCTGTCACCTAGACTGGAGTGCAGTGATGCGATCATAGCTCACTGTAACCTCACACTCCTTGGCTCAAGTGATCCTCCCTCCTCCTCACCTTCCTGAGTAGCAAGCACTAGAGGCGCACACCACCATGCCCAGATACTTTTAAAAAAACTTTTTTGTAGAGATGAGGTCTTGCTATATGTTGCCCAGGCTGGTCTTGAATTTGGCTTAAAGCAGTCTTCCCACCTAGGCCTCCCAAAGTGCTGGGATTATAGGTGTGAGCCACTGGCCCTGTCCTTCTTTTTCTTTATACTTTTCCTCTTTTTAAAAAAATTTGTCTTAGATAAGATGTTGTTGTTTAAAACAAATAAATAATACAAATAAAAAGCTTGTCCCCACATGTATTTTGAGACAGGGTCTTGCTCTGTTGCCCAGGTTAGAGTATACTGGCAAGATCATGGCTCACTGTAGCCATGACCTCCTGGGCTCAGGTGATCCTCCCATCTAAGTTTCCTGAGTAGCTGGGATTACAGGTACATACTACCATGTCCATCTAATTAAAAAAAATTTTTTTTGATAGAGAAAGAGTCTTGCTATGTTGCCCAGTTTGGACTAAAACTCCTGGGTTCAAGTGATCCTCTTGCCTCAGCCTTTCAAAGTTCAGGGATTATAGGCATGAGCCACCACACCTGACCTACTTTGTTACCTTGTTCCCTCCCTTGAAAATTGTATTTCCTTAGCTTGGTCAGAAAAACAGTACGTGTTAAGCCTAATGTCCAGTGCTAGTAGAAATAGTTAACAATAAACATTAATAATTGTTGCTGACACACTGGTGCCAAATTATTGTTCAATTTGGTCCTATTCTCTAGAAGTTGAATATGCCTTCAGTTATGGTCTTCTCTTTGCTTTCCTAGTAAAGTCCTCTTTAATCTCTCTAGACCTCTTATAACAGCCAAAGGTCCTTTTAACCACCACTAAATGATCAAAAACCTGTTAATGATGTCTATGTAGTTTCTATTTTTATTTCTAAAGGAGAATGACAGACATATTTGTTTACTGATGTTCGGCGTAAGGGCAAGGAGGAGGACGCAGCTACAACAAATACCTCAACTCCCAGTCAATACTAGTAGTTTTCTAAAGTTTTCCCACTCCAGTTTTCTAGTTCTCTTAGAGGTTGAGGTGGAGAAACAGATCATATGAAAGTAAATAAATTACAGTTTCTGGAAACCCATAAGCAGAGCTGCATCTTGCCTGCAGCAAGGAATGTTGCAGGAAATTGGTAGGACTGAGAGCTGAGGGACAGTTGCAAGAGGATGCCCGTGAGGAAGGCTGGTATGGAACTCTACATGCTACTACCTCTGCAGAAGCCTCAGCTGGGAGAATGTAGAAATTGTTTCCTTCCACAGCTGATCTCTGGTATGTTACTGTCTAATAATTAACTTTGACATGTGATTAGAGATTATGTGCATTTATGAGCACTATTTCCTCCAGGATGAAAGTTCAAACCAGAGATGTAGGGAAAGGGTAAATATATTCGGAAACTTCCAAGAGTGAGTTGCCTCCAGAAATGAAGAAACTAGAAAAAATTAGAACCATCTGTGGTTACGTACTAGCTAAGATTTTCTTCTTAGATTGGTGAACAGCTGTTATCTGAAAACCACTTAAAAAAATTTAGATTTACAGAAAATGAAAACCATTCTTAATAATAATAATTTTTTGAGACAGGGTCTTGTTCTGTCACCCAGGCTAGAGTGCAGTGGCACAATCAGAGCTCACTGCAGCCTCGATCTCCTGGACTCTAGAGAGCCTCCCGCTTCAGCCTCCTACGTAGCTGGGACTGTGGGACTGTGCCACTTGCCTGGCTAATTTTTTTGAGTTTTGGTAGAGAAGAGGTCTCATAATGTTGCACAGGCTGGTCTTGACCTCCTGGGCTCAAGTAATCCTCCCACCTTGGCCTCCCAAGGTGCTAGGATGACAAATGTGAGTCACTGTGTCTGGCCAAACTGTTTTTTTTTTTTTTTTTTTTTTTTTAGATGGAGTCTTGCTCTGTCACCCAGGCTGGAGTGCAGTGGCGCAACCTGGGCTCACTGCAAGCTCCGCCTCCCGGGTTCACGCCATTCTCCTGCCTCAGCTTCCCGAGTAGCTGGGACTACAGGCGCCCGCCACCTCGCCTGGCTAGTTTTTTGTATTTTTTTTAGTAGAGACGGGGTTTCACCGTGTTAGCCAGGATGGTCTCTATCTCCTGACCTCGTGATCCGCCCGTCTCGGCCCTCCAAAGTGCTGGGATTATAGGCTTGTCATCTGGCTGGCTCACCGCGCCCTGGGCGCGTCCGCGTCGGCCGCACGGACCCGACGGTTGATTTTAACTATCATACTGGCTGGGCGTGATGGCTCACGCCTGTAATCCCAGCACTTTGGGAGACTGAGGCAGGAAGATCACTTGAGGCCAGGAGTTCGAAACCAGTCTGGTCAACATAGCAAGACCCAGTCTCTACAAAAGAAAAAAAAAGTTAGCCAGACATGGTGGTACACGCCTGTGGTTCCAGCTACTTGAGAAGTTGAAGTGAGAGGGTTGCTTGAGCCCAGGAGTTGGAGGCTGCAGTGAACCATGACTGCACCACTACACTCCAACCTGGGTGACAGAATGAGACTCTGTTTCAAAAAAATAAAACAAAACCAAAACCTGTATTTTAGCTCCAAATTTGTTGCTGCAATGCAAATTATTAGACAGAATGCTTTTGCCATGCTATAAATACTTATGCCCTACCAAATGTCATGTAGGCAGAACCTCCAATCAGATTAACAGCAACATCTCCAGGTTTTTATCCTACTTCTCCTGGCAAACTATTCATCCTCCATTCATGGATCTGACTATAAGGAAGGGTCAAATCATGTACGAGTCTTCCAAAACCAGAAACCTAAAGGCAGAAATTTGGTTACTGTTCCTTTAGAGAGGATACTTCCAAAGAGAATGTATACGTTATCCAGGAGTTCTTTTATTAGTAGTCTAAGTATAAATCTCTCAGGTGATCCAATAAGCAATTTGGGATAGTTTGTAAAAATGTTCAAAGCCTCTGGAGACCCTTAAAAAAATACTGACACCTAGCTGCCACCCACAGTTATTCTGATCCAATCTAATTGGGTGAGGTGTGGAGATTGGGATTTTAAAAAGTCCTACTCCCACACTCTAATGGGCAGCAAAATATGGAAACTCCTGCTAAAGAAAATGGTGTCTTCAAATTTGTCCACCTTCAAGTCTGGGATGGAGGGAAAACAAAAACCCTAAACCCTTAATTCTGAGATCTTCTGGGATTCGAGGACCCAAAGAAAGCACAAGTGCAGGCCGGGTGTAGTGGCTCACGCCTGTAATCCCAGCACTTTGGGAGGCCGAGGCGGGTGGATCACCTGAGGTCAGGAGTTCGAGACCAGCCTCAACATGGAGAAACCCCGTCTCTACTAAAAATATAAAACTAGCCAGGTGCGGTGGTGCATGCCTGTAATCCCAGCTACTCGGGAGGCTGAGGCAAGAGAATTGCTTGAACCAGCTAGGGCAACAGAGTGAGACCAGCCAGGGCAGCACAGTGAGATTCCAGCTCTACAAAAAGTAAAATAAATAAATAGATTAAAAAAAGACAGAGGAGGCCGGGTGCGGTGGCTCATGAGGTCAGGAGATCAACACCATCCTGGCCAACATGGTGAAACCCTGTTTCTATTAAAAAAAAAATGACAGCCGGGCGCGGTGGCTCAAGCCTGTAATCCCAGCACTTTGGGAGGCCGAGACGGGCGGATCACGAGGTCAGGAGATCAAGACCATCCTGGCTAACACGGTGAAACCCCGTCTCTACTAAAAAATACAAAAAACTAGCCGGGCGAGGTGGTGGGCACCTGTAGTCCCAGCTACTCGGGAGGCTGAGGCAGGAGAATGGCGTAAACCCGGGAGGCGGAGCTTGCAGTGAGCAGAGATCCGGCCACTGCACTCCAGCCTGGGTGACAGAGCAAGACTCCATCTCAAAAAAAAAAAAAAAACAAAAAAAAAACCCCACAAAAATTTGCTGGGTGTGGTGGTGGGCACCTGTAGTCGCAGCTACTCAGGAGGCTGAGACAAAAGAATCGCTTGAACCCAGGAGGCAGAGGTTACAGTGAGTGAAGATCGCGCCACTGCACTCCAGCCTGGGCGACAGAGCAAGACTCAAAAAAAAAAAAAAAAAAAGAGGAACTCAACCCAGTAACAGTTGGGGTCAGAGGGTGGATGATCTACTCAGATTGAATTTGGGAAGCAATGTCTGTCATTATAATGCACATTTCTAGAAAATCTCTCTCCAACTTGTGACAATAATTATTCTGAAATTTGCATTTGCCCCTTTTATGAGTTGAACTGTGTCCTGTCCCACCCTTCCCCTGCCAAAAAAAGGTATATTGAAGTTCTAACCCCTAGTACCTCAGCAATGACCTTATTTGGAAATAGGGTCTTTTTTTTTTTTTTGAGATGGAGTCTCGCTCTGCTGCCCAGGCTGGAGTGCAGTGGCCGGGTCTCAGCTCACTGCAAGCTCCGCCTCCTGGGTTTACGCCATTCTCCTGCCTCAGCCTCCTGAGTAGCTGGGACTACAGGCGCCCGCCACGTTGCCCGGCTAGTTTTTTTGTATTTTTTAGTAGAGACGGGGTTTCACCGGGTTAGCCAGGATGGTCTTGATCTCCTGACCTCGTGATCCGCCCGTCTTGGCCTCCCAAAGTGCTGGGATTACAGGCTTGTGCCACTGCGCCTGGCCTTGGAAATAGGGTCTTTACAGAGGCAATCAAGATATCAAGATAAGGTCATCAGGGTCTGCCCTAATCCAGTGACTGGTGTCCTTATAAAATGGAGCAATTTGGACACAGATATGCACAGAGGGAAGACAGCCATGTGACTGGAATGATGCAGCTACAAGGCCAAGGAACACCACAGATTGCCAGCAAAGAGCAGACAGAAGAAAAGAAGGATTCTTCCCTAGAGCTTCAGGAGACAGATGGTCCTGCCAACACCTTGATCTCAGACGCCTAGCCTCAGGAACTGTGAAATAATAACTTTCTGTTGTTTTAAGGTACTCAGTTTTTGGTACATTGTTACAGCTGCCTAGGAAACTAATACAGCCCCAAAGGCAGATGTGGTGGTGATTAAATCAGTCAGATTTTACCTTAACTAGCCTTACTGAATTGCTGCTAGACTGCAGTCTAAGTGGTTCGCAGATAGGGTTGGTGGAGAACAGTGGTGATGGCAGCAAACCATAATTTCTTGGGGAGCATTTTTTACAATAAGCATGTCCAAGCTCCATCTTGTTTATTTAATTTTTAAATAAAGACAGGTCTCACTATGTTGGCCAAGCTGGTTTCAAACTCCTGGGCTCAAATGATCCTTCCGCCTTAGCCTCCTAAAGTGCTGAGATTACAGGTGTGAGCCACTGCACCTGGTTCCAAGCTCCATCTTGAACTTGCTGATTCAGAATAGGAGCAGGAGACAGCTAATATTTTATTTTATGTTTTTTATTTTATTTTGAGACAGGGCCTCACTGTCGCCTAGGCTGGAATGCAGTGGTGCAATCACAGTTCACTGCAGCCTCAGCCTTCCTGGACTCAGGTGATCCTCCCACCTCGGTCTTCCTAGTAGCTGAGATAACAGGCGCTTGCAACCAAGCCTGGCTAATTTTCTACTTTTTGTAGAGATAGAGTTTCCCCATGTTGCCCAGGCTGGTCTTGAACTCCCGGGCTCAAGCAATCTGTCCACTTCAGCCTCCCAAAGTGCAGGGATTACAGGTGTGAGCCACGGTGCCCGGCCAGTTAACATACATTTTAAACAAGATCCCCAAATGATATCAGTGACTTGCTCTGATCCCCCCTCCCCTCAATTCTCCCACAGTAACTGCTGGGTTTACTAGCTTAAGTAAAAGGATAAAACTTTGGGTCTTCTCTAAATTCATCTGTAGATCCTAATCAAAATTTCAGCACTTTTTTTTTCTATAAAAATTCACAAAGATGATCCTAAAATTTACATGGAAATGCAAAAGGCCAAGTAAAGCCAAGGCAATCTTGAAGAAGTACAACAAAACTGAAAGACTTATACTACTAGGTAACAAGATTTACAAAGCTGTAGTTATCAAGATAATGTAGTATTGACACAAGAACAGGTAAATGTATAAATGGAACAGAAAATAACCCATAAATAAACCCACACATGTTAACTGGTTTATGACAAATGTGACACTGCTGTGCAACGGGGGAAAGGATGGTCTTTTTAGTAAGGTGCTGGGTCAATTAGATATCCATATAAAAAAATAAGAATCTTGACTCCCAACTTACACCCTAAACAAAAATAAATTCCAGATACATTGTGGATGTAAATATGTATATATATATATATATATACATACACACACAAGGTTCTCAGAAAAAACATAGAAGAATGTATTATCTTGGGATGGGCAAAACTTTGTTAAACAGGGCACAGAAAGCACTAACAATAAAAGGAAAAAACAAGAATTTTAAAAATATAAAATAGACTACATAAAAATGAAGACAAAGACACCATTAACAGAAAAGTCAAGACACAGAATATATTTATATCACGTAAATCTCATGAAGGACTCATAACCAGAATATTCCTATAAATCAATAAGAAAAAGACATACAACCTAATCCAAAAATGGGCAAAAGACTTGAACAGACACTTTGTAAAAGAGATTTCCAAATGGCCAATGAACACATGAAAAGATGCTCAATTTCATTACTCACCAGGGAAATGCAAATTAATACCACAATGAGATACCACTACACACCACCAGAATGGCTAAAATGAAAAAGACAAATAAGGTCAAGTGTTGGCTAGAACGTAGAGCAATCAGGATTCTAATACATTGGAAGTAGGAATGTAAATTGGTTTAGACATTTCCGGAAACTTGTGATATCTATTCAAGTTGATCATACACATACCTTGTGATTCAAGAATTCCATTTCTAAGTATAGATAGATAGGAATATGTATATATGTATATATAGTCCCAAAAAGACATGTACAAGAATTTTCACAGCAGTGCTTTTTATAACAGCCTCAAACTGCAAATAACCCAAATGCCCATCAACAACTGAATAACTAGCAGTATACTCACATAATGGAATACTATAATAAAAATAAACAAAGTTCAACAACATGCAACAATATGGATGAATCTCACTGGCATAATGTTGAACAGCTCAACATAAAAAAGCTCATACTGTAATGATTCTATTTACATGAAGTTCAAAATGGGTAATACTAATCTATGATATTAATGGTGAGATTGGTTACCTGGGGTGGGGAGAAGGGCTAGCTATTAGAAGGGAGGCATGAAAGAGGTTTTGGGGTTCTGGCAATACTGTGTTTCCTCATCTAGGTGCTGGTACCACATGGTGTGTTCACTTTGAAAATGCAAACTTGCACACTTAGGATTTGGGTACATGTTTATATTACTTTCAGTAAGACCTATTAATATAAAACAAAAACAAAACCTTTGGGTTTGTGACTCCTGTAGACAAGTGACTGGGAAGATAACAAAGGATAACAGATTAGGCTACGCCAGGATTAGCCAAGATGCAGGTCAGTTCTATACTTTAGGCAGCTTGCCCAATCTCTAGGGCAGCAGACTAGTCTAGCATCTAAGGCAACAGCACATGGCAGAAAAGGGGAGGGTTCCGCCTTCTTCATCTACTCTTTCTCCATACTTCACTCCAGGAGATTTTCTGCATAATTCTAAGGAATACACTGAAAGCTAAAAAGCAAAAGGGAGCTTCATAAATGAGAAGATGCACGGTATTTCAAGTATATTGAATGATCTAGAAAATTTTCAAAAGGTGGGGATAATCAGAGTCAAATAAGGAGAATGCAGGTTGTTCACCAAATTAGTTCAGGGTTAAAAGTTTCATTTGAATATGAGTTCAATGGGGGTAGAAAATTATTTGACAGCAGTCTTTTGGGCTGCTTTTAGATACCCTAAGGAGAAAACAGAGTACAATCTGGGGGAGGGGTGACTGCTCAATTTCTCACCATAGCCTTTTTGTCATATAGCTTGTTGCTATGGAGAAGGCCGTGAAGGCAGCAACTAAAGGAAATAAAGGATCTGGCAGGAGTAAGCACAGGGATAGTAGATTAAACAAAAATTTCTTGAGCAATTAGCGAGTAGCAGGGCCTATAAATGACATACTTTTCTTGTTTTTCCTAACCCTTACCCCTCTGAAAGTACACGGGCTTGGTTTACCACTATAATTTAACAGAAACACAGAGAAGCCTGAATGGGCCTAACAAAGCATAAGCCTGGCAGACAAAACACAAGGCCATTTAGCAATGCGGCCTAATGCCAGGAGGAATCAGCTACCTACCCACCCTATCCTGGGGAAATTATCTCCAGCTGCCTAAATTATAAAGTTGGTGCCCTGTGATTTCTTTGTTCTGTAAAGCCTGAGGGAGATGGAATAATGAGGTATCAGAAGAGGTGGAGAACAGCCCCTTGTTTCATAGAGTAGTCAGAGAGAGAGAGAGAGAGAGAGTTAAAGAGAGAAATCGAGTTAGTTCTCACCGGTATCATTAAGAGGCAGCAGCAGCCTCAGTAGCAATAGCTTGGGAGCAAAGCTCTGCTTGAACTAGTCTGAAACTACTGCCATGGGAGAAAAGGCTAGTTGCCAACTTTGTTAATAGCTTCTGCCTATCATTGTTACAGCAGCTTTATCAAATAGGGCAGGGCCAGGACCTGTTTTTAGCAGTGTAAGCACTAAGACCAGAGGGCTCAACATCTTCCAGCAGATCTCATCACAACCAATGACTAACAGACAATTCCCTCTTCTGTTCCACATAAATGATTACAGAATTGTAAATATCAGAGCTAGAAGGACCATATAGATCATGTAGTCCAACCTCCTCATTTTACAAATAAGAAAATTAAGGCCCAGACTAGTCAAACGACCTTATTAACAGAGAAAGAAAACACCAAGACTCTCAAATAGGACTTTTTCCCCTTTGAATCATAATTCAAAGTTAAGTTAGTTAGGGCTAGTGATAAATCCCAGGCAATACCAGTAAGAAATTTATTGCCTAGGTATCACTCACCTGAATTCATAAGTATCAGGATGATTTTGATAACAATAGGTCTGGGTTTTGTTACTGAACTATAAAAAGAATCTCATTTGCAAATGACCTTACCTATCTGGCAAGCTCACAGCCTAGTCACCTACATATACTGCCTGACTATGCTTTGTTTGGGGGGAGGGAGGAGATGGGTGAGCGTGCACAAAGGGGAGAATATCTCTCTCCCCTGGAGATTAGTCTATTTTGCCATTTGCAAAATGGAACTCAAAAAGCCCGTGACTGAAATTTTTCCCAAGGTCTTCCGGATTTAAATGTATGACAGTGGACATATAACACAATCCACAAAGGTATATAAACACACCACTGCTCTAAAGTATCCTCTGGGAGTAAGCTGCTTGGTGGGAATCTGTTGGCTGTTGTTTTTGGTGGGGGAGGGGTGGGAGAAAGTAGGTACTGATTTCCCTAATGAAAATTTCCTTTGTGTGGCTGCTGTTGCCATGTGGTGGTCTGTTGCTATGAAGATTTGTGGTGCCAGACAATGGCTGCTAGGCTCTTTATGACTGTGCTATTGGTAGAGCTATTTCTTCCAGATTCAAGCTGGTATGCAATTGGCTAAACAGTGGAGAAAGCTTGGTTGTTATTGTGCCCCATCTCTCCTCTAGGTAAGTATTGCCTGGGGCAAGACTGAAGGTGAAGGGGCATTAATTATAGCATATGAGAAAGAAAAACCAATAGCTGAATGCCACCTTGCTTTTCCAGTGCAAATATCTAAAATTAGATATTTCACAGTTCACACACATACTTTTCTACATCAAAATTACACAGGAAAAACCAAGGGTAACTACGAAGGTTACCATTTCCATGAAAGAAGATTAATGGAGAGCCCCTTTCCTTTAGTGAAAAGGATAATGACCCACAGCTGGGATCTGCAATCAGATGAGGATCAAGAATAGCTGGGGCAGGTTCTCAGCGGAGCTACCACAGGCAGACTAACTTCCTGCTAAGCAAAACCATAGCCTATTACTCTGATAATGAGAAAACTGCAGCCCACAGACCAAAGTAAAGGGCTCAACCACAGAGTCTGAGGTAGGGCCGCATGTTCTCCTGGATAACAGGGGCCAGAGTACACAGAAGTCACCATGGGTCTGTTTAGATGTCAGATACTTACCCATCCTCTTCATACTCCCACACAATTACTCTTCTTTCCATCTCAGAGTATATACAGACACACACACACAATATATATATGCATGTCTGTGTATATATATTTTAAAGATCTAGCCCCTATGCTGTCAATACCATAAGCCAGTAGTTAACATATGGCTATTTAAATTTAAATTTCATAAAATTAAACATTCAGACTCTCGGCCAGGCGCGGTGGCTATATGAGGCATGAGATTGGTAAACTTTTTTTTTTTTTTTTTTTGAGACGGAGTCTCGCTCTGTCGCCCAGGCTGGAGTGCAGTGGCCGGATCTCAGCTCACTGCCAGCTCCGCCTCCCGGGTTTACGCCATTCTCCTGCCTCAGCCTCCTGAGTAGCTGGGACTACAGGCACCCGCCACCTCGCCCGGCTAGTTTTTTGTATTTTTTAGTAGAGACGGGGTTTCACCGTGTTAGCCAGGATGGTCTCGATCTCCTGACCTCGTGATCCGCCCATCTCGGCCTCCCAAAGTGCTGGGATTACAGGCTTGAGCCACCGCGCCCGGCCAAAACACTCACTTCTAATAGAAGGTTACAGAAAAACAAAACAAAACAAAACAAAACAAAACCAATACTTTATTTATGGACCAGGTATGGTGGCTCACACTTGTAATCCCAGAACTTTGTGAGGCTGAGGCAGGACGATTGCTAGAGCCTAGGAGTTTGAAACCAGCCTGAAAAACAAAGTGAGACCCCATCTCTACAAAAAAAATTTAAAACAAAAAAAATTAGTTGGGCATGGTGGTGTGTGCCTGTAGTCCCAGCTACCTGGGAGGCTGAGGTGAGAGGATCACTTGAGCCTGCAGTGAACCATGATCACACCACTGCACTCCAGCCTGGGAAACAAAGCAAGATTCTATCTCAAAAAAAAAAAACAAAATAAAACAACAACAGCCAGGCATGGTGGCTCATGGCTGTAATTCCAGTACTTTGGGAGGCCAAGGCAGGGGCCCGGGGTCAAGGGTTCCAGTTTAGCCTGGCCAACAGGGCGAAACCGCATCTCTCCAAAAAAAAAAAAAAAAAAAAAAAAAAAAAAAAAAAAAATCAGCCAGGCGTGTGATTCCAGCTACTCGGGAGGCTGAGGCAGGAGAATCATTTGAACCCAGGAGGCACAGGTTGCAGTGAGCCAAGATTGTACCACAGCACTCCAGCCTGGGTGACAGAGTAAGACTCTGTCTCAAAAAAAAAAAAATAAAATAAAATAAAACAACAAACAAACAAAAAAACCCTTTATTTATAGACATTGAAATTTGAATTCCATGTAATTTTCATGCCTCACAAATATTGTTGGGTTTTGCGTTTTTTTCAACCATTAAAAAATATAGGCTGGGTGTGGTTGCTCATGCGTGTAATACCAGTACTTTGGGAGGTGAGGCGGGAGGATTGCTTGAGCCCAGGAATTCAAGATCAGCCTGTGCAACGTAGTAAGACACTGTCTCTACCAAAAATAATTTTAACTACCCGGGCATAGTGGCATGCTCTGGTGGTCCTACTTACTTGGGAGGCTGAGGTGGGAGGATTACTTGAGCCTGGTAGGCTGAGGCCGCAGTGAGCCATGATTGTGCCACTGCACTCCCGTCTTGAAAGAGCAAGACTGTCTCAAAAAATATATATATATATACACACACACACACACACTATTCTTAGCTCATAGGCCATACAAAAGCAGGCAATGTGCTACTGTAAGACAACTACTACATAAAGAATGGAGAGCTTTTCGATCGGAACCGCCATCTTCCAGTAATTCAACAAACACAAAGGTTAAGAAGAGAGGCACCCAATATATGTTCTCTAGGCCTTTTAGAAAATATGGAGTTGTGGCCGGGTGCAGTGGCTCATGCCTGTAATCCCAGCACTTTGAGAGGCTGAAGTGGGGTATCACCTGAGGTCGGGAATTGGAGACCAGCCTGACCAACATGGAGAAACCCTGTCTCTACTTAAAAAATTACAAAATTAGCCGGGCATGGTGGCATATGCCTGTAATCCCAGATACTCGGGAGGCTGAGGTAGGAAAATCGCTTGAACCTGGGAGGCAGAGGTTGCGGTGAGCTGAGATCGCGCCATTGCACTCCAGCCTGGGCAACAAGAGCAAAACTCTGTCTAAAGAAAAAAAAAAAAAAAAAAAAAAAAAAAAAAAGAAAACATGAAGTTGTTTCTTTGGCCATACATATGCGAATCTATAAGAAAGGTGATATTGTAGACATCAAGGGATGGGTACTGTTCAAAAAGGAATGCCCCACAAGTGTTACCATGGCAAAACTGAAGATCTACAGTGTCCCCCAGCATGCTGTTGGCATTGTTGTAAACAAACAAGTTAAGGGCAAGATTCTTGCCAAGAGAATTAACGTGTGTATTGAGCACATTAAGCACTCTAAGAGCCGAGATAGCTTCCTGAAACGTGAAGGAAAATGATCAGAAAAAGAAAGCCAAAGAGAAAGGCACCTGGGTTCACCTGAAGCAGCAGCCTGTACCCAGAGAAGCACACTTTGTGAGAACCAATAGGAAGGAGCCTGAGCTGCTGGAACCTCTTCCCTACAAATTCACAGAATAATGGGTGTTAAAAAAAAAATGACCTCAGGACTGTAAAAATGTTTCCCTTCATTGAGTAGAAGTGTTGTGTCCTCTCCCCTAAAAAAATATTTAAAGCAGGCCGGGCGCAGTGGCTCAAGCCTGTAATCCCAGCACTTTGGGAGGCCGAGATGGGCGGATCACGAGGTCAGGAGATCGAGACCATCCTGGCTAACACGGTGAA
>NW_016808004.1:2722113-2736821 GCF_001698545.2 Rhinopithecus bieti | reverse complement strand
AAAAAAAAAAAAAAAAAAAAAAAAAAATTGTGTCCTAATTCATTATGTAATGTTTTTATTTTCAAATTTACTGTATTTCTTGCTGAAAGATGTGAGGTAGCTTATTGTGCAACAAATTACTCAACTGGTTAGAAAACAGCCAAATATTATTTATGAAATATTTGTATTGGTTTGAAGACAGTGCCTCTAAATCATCATGGAAGAAATAAAATAATTTACAAAGCTAAAAAAAAAAAAAAAAAAAAAAAAAAAAAAATGGAGAGTAAGGCCTGGTGCAGTGGCTCTTGCCTGTAATCCTAGCACTTTGGAGGCTGAGGCAGGCAGATTATTTGAGGCTAGGAGTCTGAGATAAGCCTGGCTAACATGGTGAAACTCCATCTCTTCTTGGAGGTTTCAGTGAGTCAAGGTCACACCACTGCACTCCAGCCTGGGTGACACAGTGAAACTCCATCTCAAAAAAAAAAAAAGCAACAAGAATGGAGAGTAACGGAACTTACTTATATGGTAGTAAGATTTCTACATTCCACTTGAGATATTAATTTTAATTACACTGTGAAAAGTTAAATCTATATATTGTAATTCCTAGAGAAACCACTAAACAATTATACAGAGATGAAGAGTGAAGAGTCAAGAGATGACTAGGGAGGTTTGAGCCTAGAAAATTAGGAGGATGGTGCTGGGCGCGGTGGCTCATGCCTGTAATCCCAGCATTTTGGGAGGCTGAGGCGGGTGGATCACCTGAGGTCAGGAGTTCGAGACCAGCCTGGCCAATATGGTGAAAACCCATCTCTACTCAAAATACAAAAATTAGCTGGGCGTGGTGGTGGGCACCTGTAATCCGAGCAACTTGGGAGGCTGAGGCAGACGAATTGCTTGAACCCCGTAGGTGGAGGTTGCGGTGAGCTGAGATCGCGCCATTGCACTCTAGGCAACAGAGCGAGACTTTGTCTCAAAAAAAAAAAAAGAAAAAGAAAAAGAAAAAAAAGAAAATTAGGAGGATGGTAATGTAGGTGTAATGAAGAGAAATAGAGAAGAGAAAGAAATTTTTGGTAAAAAATGGTGAATACTCCTTTTTAGACATTTGAATTTAATAAATCAGTTTCTGGTGATGTTCATCAGTGAAACTATTAGGCAAAAGGTCAAGTATAGAGATAAAGTTCTGGGTATTGTTCATACAAGGTAGACAGCTAAAGACATGGATATATAGGAGAGGACTTACAATAGAAAGCTGCTAAAGTAATAGCTTTTGGAAGTTATGATATATGAAGGCTATGCAGAGCAGAAGAGTGGCAGATTCTGCTAATTTCTTCCCCTTTCCCTTAGTAAGAGTCCCTATTTTGTGTGGGGAAGTAATGTATCCAGCTAAAAGGCTACATTTCTTTGCCTTCCTTGCATACAGGGTAGCCAACAAGATGTAAGCAGAAGTCTTATGGTGTGGCTTCTGGGAAACCTCTCCAAAGGTAACAGACTAAGATGGGAGGCAGGTGCTTTTTCTCTTCTACCTTCCTTTTCTTTCAAGACTGGAAAGTAAATGTGATGGCTGGAGCTACAGAAGCAATTTTGCAATAAAGAAGTAACTTTAAGGAGCCTGAAACAGTGATTCCATTGTGACATCATCATACCAGCCCTAGACTACTTGCCTACCTACCTCCAAATTCTCTTATATTAAATCATTATTATAGTTTCATTTCTTCTCCAAGCAGCTAAATGCCATTCCTAACTCAATGTTTCCTCAACTTTCCCCAGTATGGCACACACAATAAATGAAAAAATATATTGTGGATAAGTCTGTTTGCCTGTGGGAAAGACAGCAGGGCACCAGCTGCTACAGACCCTATCTAGAGGCTGATAGGACTGAATTGACCAATATTTCAGCATCCTGAATCTCAACAGGAATTTCTGATTAAATGAATACAAGGAGGATGAGAGACTGGCACAAAATAGAGAGAATAACCAGTTATAAAGATAAATGAGATTTACGACCAAGGCAAGAGAGGAGAGTTTCAAGAATAAAGAAATAAGAGAGCTAATAGAAGTCTAGGAAGGACTGAGAGAAGACCTCTGGAAAACTGGTATGAGAAATGTTTCAGTCAAATGGTGGTAGAAGAAATCTGATGACAGGATGTTATTACAATAGCAAGCAGGGGCTGGGCATGGTGGCTTACACCTATAATCCCAGCACTTTGGAAGGCTGAGGCGGGCGGATCACCTGAGATCAGGAGTTCGAGACCAGCCTGACCAACATAGAAAAACCCCATCACTACTAAAAATAAAAAATTAGCCGGGCGTGGTGGCGTATGCCTGTAATCCCAGCTACTCGGGAGGCTGAGGCAGGAGAATCGCTTGAACCCAGAAGGTGGAGGTTGCAGTGAGCCCAGATCATGCCATTGTACTCCAGCCTGGGCAAGAAGAGAGTAACTCTGTCTCAAAAAAAGTCTCTGCTCCTCCTGTCTGACAGAGAGCCACATATTCTCTGACATCCTAGCTCACTGCAACCTCCGCCTCCTGGGTTCATGGGATTCTCCTGCCTCAGCCTCTGGAGTAGATGGGATTACAGGCATGTGTCACCACACCTGGCTAATTTTTGTGGTAGAGACAGGGTTTCACCATGTTGGCCAGGCTGGTCTCAAACTCCTGGCCTCAAGTGATCTACCTGCTTCAGCTTCCCAGTGTTGGGATTACAGGTGTGAGCCACCATGCCAGTCCACTTGTTCGTTTTCAAGTTGCCATAGTCAACCAGTGTTGGATCCATGCTGATTCCATGTTTCTTTTCTTTTTTGAGATGGGGTCTCACTCTGTCACCCAGCCTGGAATGCAGTGGCACAATTATAGTTCACTGTTGCCTCGAACTCCTGGACTAAGTGATCCTCCTGCCTTGGCCTCCTGAGTAGCTGGGACTACAGGCACAAGCCACTGTGCCTGGCCCTGATTCCATGGTTTAAGGCATAGATTAAAAAAAATGTTTTTTTGTAGAGATAGGGTCTTGCTATGTTACCCAGGCTGGTCTCAAACTCCTGAGCTCAAGTGATCCATCTGCATCAGCCTACCAAAGTGCTGGGATTATAGGCATGAGCCACCACACCTGCCCTGCATAGATTTTTATAACTTAAGAGCTGACACGTTGGGCATGGTGGTTCATGCCTGTAATCCCAGCACTTTGGGAGGCTGAGGCAGGATGGTCACTTGAGGCCAGGAGTTTGAGACCAGTCTGAACAATGTAGCAAGACTCTGTCTCTATAAAAAATTAGCTGAGTACGGAGGCACATGCCTGTAGTTTTAGCTACTCAGGAGGCCAAGGTAGGAGGATCACTTCAGCTCAAGAGTTTGAGGCTGCAGTGAGACATAATGTTGTTGCTACATTCCAGCCTGGGTGACACAGCTTGACCCTGTTTCAAAAAAAAAAAAAAAAAGAAAAGAAAAAAGAACTGACAGGTCCTAATTGGTCACCTAGTTCAACTTAAGAGGTAACTAAGGCCCAGAAAATTAAGGGATTTTTCCAAGGTCATAATGATAGTGGCAGAGATATAGAAGTCTTCAGATTTTTACTCTAGTGCTCCTTCCACTATACCATAAATTCTTCCATAAAGCACATTTGCCAAAGTAAACTACATCACTGGTATTGGCCTTTGGGTTAGTGCTACTATCCAAAAAGGAGAACCTATAGCATCTCCTAGAACTCTAACCTAAAGTCAGCCTTGCCTTTCTTTAAAATACCGCACAAGCCAGTAAGCAATTTTGTGTCCCTAAAAGTACATAGTCTGCTTTAAGGCTTCTTATACATTTTTTCAGGATCCTAGATTAGAGTTAAGCCTTGCGAACCCAGAATAGACTTGGTAGTTTTTTTTTTTTCTTTTTTTGTGAGATGAAGTCTCACTCTGTTGCCCAGGCTGGAGTGCAGTGGCACAATCTCGGCTCAGTGCAACCTCCACCTCCTGGGTCCAAGAGACTCCCCTCCCTCAGCCTCCCAAGTAGCTGGGATTACAGGCTAATTTTTGCATTTTTAGTAGAGACGGGGTTTTGCCATGTTGGCCAGGCTGGTCTCAAACTCCTGATCTCAAGTGATCCACTTGCCTCGGAGGTATTCAGTATTTTGATTTGAAGTGAGGTGAGATAAAGCAAAATCCAGTGGAACCAGCCCTTATGTAGTGCTGAGAATGTCTCAAAAACAAACAAACAAAAAAATTCTACGTTACACTTGGGTCTTCTTAACAGTTCCATGGTTTAATCTAGTCAAGTAGGATCTTCGCAGTGCTTACTGAATTATGAACAGCCTAAAAAGAAATGGAATCTGCAGGAATTTGAAAATGCATCCAAGGTTTAAAGTGAGTGACAGGGAGAGAAGAGGAAAGAAAGAAGTAACACTGTAGGACAAGTAGGCAAAGAAACTAGGAATAATTGAGGCCATGACTCCTACACCTGTTCTCAGCAAGGTGGCTCAGTTCTATAGGGACCTCAGTGTCCTCCATTCCCCTCAGAGGCCAAGCATTCACAGCTTCTCTCTGAGCTGTAAGGACTTTTCTGTTTGAAGACAGTGTAGTTTGCTGGACAAAGAGACAGACAGAAGTACAAAATGTCGAGAGGCAGACAAAAAACCTAGAAGTCTGGAAGAATTTTTTAAAAAGTATCTGTATATAGTTCTTAGGATTAACTTGAGAACTGACTCGGTATACTGGATCTTACAGATCTTCAGAGAATGATCTTTGCAGGAAATCTCTGTTACCTGAAGATGAAAAGGAATGTGAACCAACTGTGATCCCAATTCAGACCTTCGTCAACTGACAGTTCAGGTGAAGGCCCTCTGGGGTGACCAGAAAGCAAAGAAAAGATGAGTATATTATTGCAGACAGTTCTCTTTCCCTTGGGATGAAAGAAAAAATAAAGAAGAGAGCTAAGCCTTGAAATACAGTAAGTGGGAGAAAACCTGGTATTAAAAGTAGGATTAAAAATCTTACAGATTTAGACAACGAGACGGATCTCAAACCTGGTGAAAGCAGTATTTATTCTGAGTTTCAGAGAAGATTTAGATTTTTGGGAAGTATTTTGACACCATTCCTAAGTTCAAGCAATATTTTAATATCCTCTAGATATATATTAAGATAGATCCAGAAACGACAATAACATAGATGCAAGCATTCCTTCATTCAAACAAATATATTTTTCTTTCTTTTTTTTTTTCTCTGTCGCCCAGGCCGGAGTGCAATGGTGCGATCTCGGCTCACTGCAACCTCCACCTCCAGGGTTCAAGCGATTCTCCTGCCTCAGCCTCCCAAGTAGCTGGGATTACAGGGGCATGCCACCACAGCCAGCTATTTTTTTGTATTTTTAGTAGAGATGGGGTTTCGCCATGTGGGCCAGGCTGGTCTTGAACTCCTGACATCAGGTGATAAACTGCACCTGGCCTTAAACAAGTATTTTCGACAGTCTACTACCATAGGTGTCAGTTGCCACCTATGTTAAGTACCTTGAATACAATGGTGAGCAAAACAGACTGCCTGATCTCAGAACTTCGAACACAGTAGAAGAGATTCACATTAAGAGAAAAATAATAAAATGATAAAGTTGCAAACTGTGATGTGTGCTATGAAATAAAGTACAGAGTACCTTAAGAGTACATACTGGACTGGGCGTGGTAGCTCACACCTGTAATCCCAGCACTTTGGGAGGCTGAGGCAGGTGGATTACAAGGTCAGGAGATCAAGACCAGCCTGGCCAGCATGGTGAAACCCCGTCTCTACCAAAATTACAAAAATGGGCTAGGCATGGTGGTGCACGCCTGTAGTCCCAGCTACTCAAGAAGCTGAGAGAGCAGAATCGCTTGAACCCGGGAGGCAGAGGTTGCAGTGAGCCAAGATCGCGCCACTGCACTCCAGCCTGGGTGACAGAGTGAGACTCTGTCTCAAAAAAAAAAAAAAAAAGTACGTAACAGGGGAACTTGGTAATAATAGGCTGCCTGTGACAACCTGACAAACCTGAGAGCCTTTCAGAGCAAATGATTTACAAAAAAAAAAAAAAAAAAAAAAAAAAAAAAAAAAAAAAAAATTATGTGTTAATTTTGCCCTGGCAGGAAGGGATCCTCAGATAAAAAGGTATTCATTGTCCTTATGAGAGTGAAAGCACTAGCCTCACTCTCTCAAAGTTTTTGTTAGGTTCACATAAAAAAAAGCATCTTGTTCTTGGAAAAGAGTCACCATCATAAAGACAAGCAGAACAAATAGGAAGGAAATTGATTTATTCTATCTTCAATATACTGAAGCAAGAGGCCTTGAAGGTTGCTTGGTGGCACAGAGATATGGTCTGGATATGTCTGTCATTTCAACAGACTCTGACTATTCAGACATTTGTCCATAAGCAGACGACATTTTAAAAATCAGATAGCCACTTTGTGATTTTCAGATTGTATATTTTATACACATATCCAGAGTTAACCTCTAGAGTTAAACTATCTCTCTACCTTCTCTGCATCAGCATCTACCACTCAGGCACACAATAAAACCCATTAGCAATGTTATTCTGAAAGCTGAAGATGTATTATATCCCTAATGATGAGACAGACAAGAACACAGAGTTCTTAACCTGTAACATCAGCACCTATTGCATGGTAAACTTTAAATAAATACTGAATGACAACAAAATATTCAGGGGAACAGACTTTTGTTAGAATGAAATGCCTGAATTTCCAGGGGCAGACTGACAAAATAGCTCTGTGATAATCAGAGATGATTAGCTGTGCTCCTCTGGGTCTCTAAACTCCTCAGAGTGAGGATAGTTTGAAAGTCTGGTTACTGATGCAGAAACATGATGGGACTCTGAGGCCCAGGCTCTCTAACCACATATACTCTGACAAGGACTTGGATTCTTTATAAAAGAATACGCAAAATCAAAGTGCCACCAGATGTTACCAAAAGATCTGAAATACCCCATTAAGTCCCTTTACACTTCCTTCCATTTTTTCAGGTTCATGAATTTCCAAAACAGAAGACATTCCATTCTCAGGGGCAAATGGAACATGCAAGAAGTCTGGATGCCTTGGGCAGCAGCAACCTACAGTGAGTCAACTGCTTAGTGGATGCCTGAAAATAAGACCATCTAAACATCTCCCCGTTGCCTCAGCCTATAAAATCTGTACCAAGTGACAGATACATGAAGTGGTGTGGGTGGCTGGGCAATGAGGCAATCAGTGGGAAGAGTGAGCTGGCTGTACCTATCTATAGGTGTTAAAAAAGGCAAGAGCTGCATATGCAATGAGCCAACATTAAGTCAATTTAAGAGTGACTATTCTTCATCCCCTTGACTCCCTCAGCTGCCCTTTTGTTACTTTTTCTCTTCAGGCCTGACCTCAAATTTAATTTATAATTTAACTCTCCCATATAAAATAATAGAAAGGATATGGAGAATACAGATACAGTTTGAATTACCTCCCCAACACCTATCACATGACTGCTTAAGTACCAGGATCAACACTGTTCAATAGCTATGAAGGGAAGATAATTAATCTAAAAAACTGGTATTGGCAATCTCTAGAAGCTGGGAAATTTTCCTAAGTCTGCTAAAATCCTCTGTGTGGGTATATCCCACAGACTGTGGACACTTGAGACTCTAATAACCACTTGGCAATATTTACAACAATAAGCCCCTGGTGGCTCCCCTGCAGAAGCAGGTTGAGAAGGGATGGGAAAGTCACATATCACACTTACCATCTTCTGTTTCCTGCCACACGATGCCTTCAAGGTTGACGCTAGTTCCAGGTTCACAGGGGCCCAAGCACTCAGGCTCTGTGGCTAGAGCCACATCACATGTGTTGACCCCAACTGATCGGGTACGAACCATGATCTGCTCACAAGGAGATGAGATGTCATTATTGACCACTGGCACCAAAAGGTGTATTGGCAGCACTGCTGGTGTGGAAACAGGGGACTCCATCTGTGGGGGGGAAGAAAAAGTAGTAGCTGAGTTGCAGGGAGAACATTTAGAGGAAATACCTTTTCTGTATTTAATCTAGTCCTATATCTATTCCTGTCAGAGTGCAGACGGCTATAAGTAAAACTTTGGTTCTTCCTTTCAAGTTCTGGCTTATGATACCACTACAAATCTAGTGGTTTAGATGAGAGCATCCTGTGCTAAAAGAAACTCTTATTAATGAGCATATAATGATCTTATTAATGATTCTTATTAATATGATCTTCCTCATAAACTACACTTGGCTAAAATTGTTTTTTAAAAAGTTCTATTTTTTCTCATCTCATTTAAAAGTCTGTAATGAAAGAGAATCAGGGCCAGATTTCAATAGTAACAGAGCACACAGACTGATGAGAAAGACAAGGCCCAGCATCTGAGCTAGGTTCTGCTACCACCACACTATGCTTCCTACCAATCTATCATTCAGCAAACAGTACATTAGTCTGGCATAAAATCCATGAATTTGGGTGGGGATAAAGAGAGGAAGAAATAGCTAAATCCTAGGCATGCCATGATTCCTAATGATTGTAGGTGCTTTAATACATCTTTGGCTAGAAGGAATCTACTTAAAAGTTATAGCAGGGCTGGGATTAACCTGGTGGGAATTTCTAACCCTTAGAGACTGTAACAGTGGTTGTTTAATGAGAATGGCATCTTGGAATATAATTCTACCATCAAATTTATCTATAAGAAACAGGAGGTGCGCTGGGTGCACCAGCTCACGCCTGTAATCCCAGCACTTTGGGAGGCTGAGATGGGCGGATCACGAGGTCAGGAGATTGAGACCATCCTGGCTAACACCGTGAAACCCTGTCTCTACTAAAAATACAAAAAATTAGCTGGGCGTGGTGGTGGGCGCCTGTAGTTCCAGCTACTTGGGAGGCCGAGGCAGGACAATGGCGTGAACCCGGGAGGCGGAGCTTGCAGTGAGCCGAAATTGCTCCACTGCACTCCAGCCTGGGCGATGAGCGAGATTCCGTCTTAAAAAAACAAAACAAAAAAACAGTAGGTGCTGTTGCCACCCAGAAGCCAATCAATAGCAATCTGAAGATGTAGTTGATTATGTACACAAAGATAGAAATAGTCAAACACGGCCGGGCGCGGTGGCTCACACTTATAATCCTAGCACTTTGGGAGGCCAAGGTGGGCAGATCACCTGAGGTCAAGAGTTCGAGACCAGCCTGACTAACATGGTGAAACCATGTCTCTACTAAAAATACAAAAATTAGCCAGGCGTAGTGGCGGGCGTCTGTAATCTGAGCTATTCAGGAGCCCGAGGCAGGAGAATCGCTTGAACCTGGGAGGCGGAGGTTGCAGTGAGCCGAGATCGCACCATTGCATTCCAGCCTGGGTGACAGAGCAAGACTCCTTCCCCCCCAAAAAAAACAGGAAATAAATAAATAAGCAATCTGCCTCCAAAACCAGAAACCAGAACCTCTCACAAGAATGTAATTAGTTGGGCCGGGTGCGGTGGCTCACGCCTGCAATCCCAGCACTTTGGGAGGCCGAGGCAGACGGATCACGAGGTCAGGAGGTCGAGACCATCCTGCCTAACAAGCTGAAACCCCATCTCTACTAAAATAAAAAATTATCCGGGTGTGGTGGCAGGTGCCTGTAGTCCCAGCTACGTGGGAGGCTGAGGCAGGNACTAACATGGTGAAACCATGTCTCTACTAAAAATACAAAAATTAGCCAGGCGTAGTGGCGGGCGTCTGTAATCTGAGCTATTCAGGAGCCCGAGGCAGGAGAATCGCTTGAACCTGGGAGGCGGAGGTTGCAGTGAGCCGAGATCGCACCATTGCATTCCAGCCTGGGTGACAGAGCAAGACTCCTTCCCCCCCAAAAAAAACAGGAAATAAATAAATAAGCAATCTGCCTCCAAAACCAGAAACCAGAACCTCTCACAAGAATGTAATTAGTTGGGCCGGGTGCGGTGGCTCACGCCTGCAATCCCAGCACTTTGGGAGGCCGAGGCAGACGGATCACGAGGTCAGGAGGTCGAGACCATCCTGCCTAACAAGCTGAAACCCCATCTCTACTAAAAATAAAAAATTATCCGGGTGTGGTGGCAGGTGCCTGTAGTCCCAGCTACGTGGGAGGCTGAGGCAGGAGAATCGCTTGAACCCGGGAGGCGGAGGTTGCAGTGAACCGAGATCATGCCACTGCACTCCAGCCTGGTGACAGAGCAAGACTCCATACTCAAAATAAAAAAAAAAAAAAAAAAAAAGAAAAGGAAAGAAAGGAAAAGAAAAGAAAAAAAAAAACAATGTAATTAGTTAGGTTCCAACACATCTAGAGACAATATAAAAGTTGTGATGGGTCAGGTGCAGTGGTTCATGCCTGTAGTCCCAATGTTTTGGGAGGCCTAGGGAGGAAGATCATGTGTAGCCACGAGTTCAAGACTAGCCTGGGTAACATAGCAAGACCCCACCTCTATAAAAAATAAAAATAAAAAAAGTATCTGTGTGTGGTGGCACATGCCTGTATTCTCAGCTACTCCGGAGGCTGAGGTGGGAGGACCACTTAAGCCCAGGAGGCTGAGGCTACAATGACCTATGATTGTACCACTGTACTCCAGTCTGGGTGACAGAGTGAAACCCTATCTCAAAAAAAAAAAAAAAAAAAAAAAATGAAGTGGGCAGTGATCCTTTAACTCTTTAAATTCCAGAATTTATGAGGCTGACAAAGTCTATTATGCTCCAGTGATTGATGCCCCAATCCTGAATAAGCATAATATCTTGCATATGCAAAGACACTTAATGCACACACCAGCTTATTTCCTCCGAAGATTAAGTATGATATTAATTAGCAGACCTAGAAAATGAGAGTCTAAGATTGGAACTTTCCCAATCCTTGGGACTCTTCCCTTTGTGAGGACTTCTTAGTCTAGGTTAAATGTAGTCCTTCAGTAGAGACATTCAGAGAAAATCATACATGAATCCATAATCCAAGCTTCTAAATAGTTCTGCAACAAAACTCTGATTCTGGAATAATTTACTACATGACTATCATTCTATCTATAATCCATTTCCCTCTCACAACACACACAGAGACAAACATCTTCCTGGCCTTGACAACTAGCCTACAAGCTGAGGTCTGGGTACCAGATCCATTCTCCACAGTTGGCTCTGACTTCTTGGCTTAGTAAGTCATCACTATTTGCAGATCATCACTGTGAGTCCACAGAATGTTCACACACTGATTCTGATTAATTCTGGTCCCTGAAGAGCTGCCAAGACATCCTTATCCTGCTTGTCTCACACACACACCCCTTGTACTTCCCTAACTCCACCTTTTTCATGAAATGAAATGGAAGTGGAAGCCTGTATAATGAATCATTGACATTTATGATAAATGCCAAAAGGCATATTTGCTCTCTTGAAAATGGACATTTATAATTTAATTTGCCAACCTTCTTGGGGTGTGGTAGATCCTGGAAAGATCCTTTAAAATTTCCATGCACAGAAGTGAAGGTAAAAACAACACAGAAAAAGTAAACTGGAGCCTCCCTACTCACTCCTCTGCAGTGCTGGAAGAAACTCTTGAGAGTCACTAGAGAGGGAAAGTTAGAGACAGAGTATACAGATTATCTTTATTCTTGGCCTCACCTCTGTTTATCTATTCTTTCTCTTGGGGAAGAACCGTGACAGAAGCAGTTTCACAGCCTATATGTGTACTTCGTTTGCTTAGGGTTTGTTCCCTTTTCTATACTTTCTTCTACTCGCAAGAGAAATTCCTGCAAGGTTCTACTGGACACAGACATTGGCCTAAACCTTCCAGGTCACTCCTGTGAACTTTCTGATTGCCTTGCTTGCACATGTCCTATTGCCAACCTGTTCCACAGCTCAGGCAGCAACCCTAGGCACCGAAGGAAGTTTACCCCATGGAGACACCTATACACCCTTTCTCTTAGCCACTGAGGACAGCTCTTTTCTGGAAGTAGTTTCATTTCCTGCTAGGTTATTCAGTGCTCCTGGCAGGCTAGGAGAAAGATATGCTAATACATTCTAGATAAAATGAAGTCCCCAGTTTTGCACCGAGAAATCCAGAAAACAACACCTAAAATGTAGATTGGAAACATCACTGTTGCATTCAAGCAGTTTGCCAAATTATACCCGCTATAGAATAACTGAGGAGAAGAAACTTTAGCCGAACTGATCACTAAGAATAACAGAACAGACTCATATACATGAGGAACTCATTAACAAGTATGCATCAAACTACCCTTACTGATTAGTTACTAGGCAGAGTTTGGCATCTCTGTTGTATGAAGATGACTTTATTTAATTACTTAGTTAATTAAAAGAGATGTTTGGGGATGGAGAGAAGTGACAAAATCCACCTATGGGTTTGAACTCTTCATTTTCCGTTTACTTTGCAACAGAAATCTAAGGAGAGATCACAGAGCAGCATAATAGTATTTAATTACAGCTCCAGCTCTGTTAATTACCATTTGGTCACATCTATAATCTAACATTAAGCCATAGTGCATAATAAGCTCTGTGATATTCATCTAATAACTTATGTGGCTTTACAGGATTTCATATTCTATTATTCACTGAAACAAACATAGCTTCATTTATCACTTTCCAGGAGAAGATAACAATCAGAAAAAGGGGTCTGGGTGCAATGGCTCAAGCCTGTAGTCCCAGCACTTTGGGACGCCAAGGTGGGCGGAGTGCTTGAGTCCAGGAGTTTGAGACCAGCCAGGGCAACACTGTGAGACAAAATTAAAACAAAAAATTTTTACAAAAAATTAAAACCAAAACCAAAAAAAAAAAAAAAAAAAACTAGCTGGGTGTGTTGGCACACATCTACAGTCCTAGCTACTTGGGAGGCGGAGGTAGGAGTGATAGGGATGTGTTGGGTAGAGAAGAACATAGTCCCTTTAAATGATACAGAAGGGGTAAGGGAAGTGCTGGGTAGAGGAGGGCATGGTCCCTGGCTAAGGCTCCATCTGGGGCCTGTGTCCACGGACCTAGGTGAAGATTGGCATTTTTGTTTCCCCGCCCAAATGCTGGATTTCCCAAGACCACCCTGGTCTGCCGCGGCGCCTCCCTGTGCCTATAAAAACTCCCCAGACCCTAGCAGACAGACACACAGCGGTTGGACTTTTAGAGGAACACATTGGCAGAAGAAGACACAGCGGCTGGACCTCGAGAGGGCGTTGAGAGGAGCATGCCAGCAGGAAAGCACACGACGGTGGAAGAGCACACGACAGATGCTGGCAGGCCGTGGAACGAAGCAGAGTTTGGCTGGGGCAGTGGGAGAAGAGCCTGGGCCACTAAGTAGCCGAACTCCAGGGGAAAACCATCTCCCTTTTGGCTCCCCAATCTACTGAGCGTTACTTCCACTCAATAAAACTTTACACTCATTCTCCAAGCCCACATGTGATCTGATTCTTCCAGTACACCGAGACAAGAACCTTGGGATAGAGAAAGCCCTCTGTTCTTGGGATAAGGCAGGGGTCTAACTGAGCTAACACAAAACACCTAAGGACAGCTAAACTAAAAGAGCACCCTGTAACACACACCCACTGGGGCTTCAGCTGTAAGCATTCACCCCTAGACACTGCCAGGGTTGGAGCCCCACAGCCTGCTCGTCTCTATGCTACCCTAGAGGTTTGAGCAGGGAGGCAGTGAAGAAGTGAGCCACACTCCCATCGCACGCCCTGTGAGGGGGACAAGAGAACTTTTCCCATTTCAGGAGGAAATTTTAGCTCCGGGGGTGAAGGCTGCAGTGCACTGTGATCGCACCACTGTACTCTAGCCTGTGCAACAGAGCAAGACGCTGTCTCAAAAAAGGGGAAAAAAAAAATCAGAAAAGGACTCATTTTGCCATCTTTCTCATATACCTAAAATATAAGCAGGGATTGTCAGGAGATTGGGGCCAAGAGGGAAAATAAGGAATAGGAATATTAAAAAGTTAAGGTAATTAGATGCCTTAATAACTACACCAACAAAAGTTAGGCTAATTCTCAGTCTTTGAAATGCGAAGAAGTGCCATCATGGCTCCTAGGGCTCAGCTTACTGGGGAGGTAAATAACAAAACAATCAAAAGCTTGAAAACAGACTTATAGAGAATTTAAAGAGGAGATCTCTGGAGTTTCCCAACACTTTATGTCCTTTATCTTTTAACGATAATTTTTGTTTGTTTGTTTGTTTTTTGAGATGGAGTTTCACTCCTGTTGTCCAGGCTGGAGTGCAATGGTGTGATCTCAGCTCGCTACAATCTCCGCCTCCCAGGTTCAGGCGATTCTCCTGCCTCAGTCTCCCAAGTAGCTGGGATTATGGGCTCCCACCACCATGCCTGGCTATTTTTTGTATTTTTAGTAGACACTAGGTTTCATCAAGTTGGCCAGGCTGGTCTCGAACTCCTGACCTCAGGTGATCCAACCGCCACAACCTCCCAAAATGCTGGGATTACAGATGTGCCTGGCGATAATTCTCTTTTCTTTGAGACAGGGTATCGCAATGTCGTCCAGGCTGGAGTGCAGTGCAGTGATCATGGCTCACTGTAGCTTCAACCTCTCTGGCTCAAGCAATCCTCCCACCGAAGCCTCCCAAGTAGCTGGGACTACATGTGCACCACCATGCTAGGCTATTTTTTTTTTTTTTTTTTTGGCCAGGAATGGTAGCTCATGCCTGTAATCCTAGCACTTGGGGAAGCTGAAGTGGGAGTACTGTTTGAGTCCAGGAGTTTGAGACTAGCCTGGGCAATACAGTGAAATTTTGTCTCCAAAAAAATTAAAA
>NW_016808004.1:2704641-2717981 GCF_001698545.2 Rhinopithecus bieti | reverse complement strand
TGCAAAAATAAAATAAATAAATAAATAAATAAATAAATAAATAAATAAATAAATAAATAAAAAAGAAGACCGGGCGCGGTGGCTTACACCTGTAATCCCAGCACTTTGGGAGGTCAAGCCGGGCGGATCACAAGGTCAGGAGATCGAGACCATCCTGGCTAACATGGTGAAACCCCGTCTCTACCAGAAACACAAAAAATTAGCTGGGCGTGGTGGCAAGCTCATGTAATCCCAGCTACTCGGGAGGCTAAAGCAGGAGAATGGCGTGAATCCGGGAGGCAGAGCTTGCAGTGAGCAGAGATTGCGCCACTCTATTCTAGCCTGGGTGACAGAGTGAGACTCCGTCTCAAAAAAAAAAAAAAAAAGAGATTAGTTTAGTAACATATAAGGATCTGAATGCTGATAGGCAGATGACACAGAAATGGGGACTTGAGAGAATAGGGAAAGGCCAGCGTCATTCATCTCCCCACAAGGAGTAATTATAATAATATACCTACTTCAACTGCCTCTCACAGATGAGAGGTACTGATGAAGAAAAATCTTCATGGCTGCAATATAACTTTACGGGTAGAAAATGCACTGAAGGCCAAATGTGATGGCTTATACCTGTAATCCCAGCATTCTGGGAGGCCAAGGCGGGAGGACTGCTTGAGCTCAGGAGCTCTAGACCAGCCTGGGCAACATGGCAGAAGCCTATCTTTTTTTTTTTTTTTTTTTTTTTGAGACAGAATCTCGCTCTGTCATCCAGGCTGGAGTGCAGTGGCTTGATCTCGGCTCACTGCAAGCTCCGCCTCCCGGGTTCATGCCATTCTCCTGCCTCAGCCTCCCAAGTAGCTGGGACTACAGGCACCCACCACCACGCCCAGCTAATTTTTTTGCATTTTTAGTAGAGACGGGGTTTCACTGTGTTAGCCAGGATGGTCTCGATCTCCTGACCTCGTGATCCGCCCGTCTCGGCCTCCCGAACTGCTGGGATTAGAGGTGTGAGCCACTGTGCCTGGCCAGCAAAAGCCTGTCTTTACAAAAAATAAAAAATTAGCTGGGTATTGTGGCACATCTCTGTAGTCCCAGCTACTCGGGAGACTGAGAGGCAGGAGGACGAGGCAGCAGTTAGCTATGACTGCACCACTGTGCTCCAGCCTGAGCGACAAAATGGGAGACCTTTTCTGAAAAAAAAAAAGAAAGAAAATTCACTGAAGAGATATTTGAGATAGACCTTTCCTTCTCCCCTTCACAATGAGTCTTTATCTTCACCTTCACAGACAAAAACGCAGGAAGGAAGTTAGTTCTACTGATAACAGTAGTTCTAAGAAACTTTCTTTTATCCAAAAATAAAAAGGTAGTTGGGGATGATGGTTACATGAATGTTCAGATTTATTCAGAATTATCAGATAAGACTGTAGAAAGTAAGATGTCACTGGCTGGGCACAGTGGCTCACACCTGTAATCCCAGCACTTTAAGAGGCTGAGGCAGGTGGATCACCTGATGTCAGGAGTTCGAGACCAGCCTGACCAACATGGGAAAACCCCATCTCTACAATAAACACAAAAATTAGCCAGTCGTGGCGGTGCATGCCTGTAATCCCAGCTACTCGGGAGGCTGAGGCAGGAGAATCGTTTGAACCCAGGAGGCGGAGGTTGCAGTGAGCCGAGATTATACTATTGCACTACAGCAAGGGCAACACGAGTGAACCTCCATCTCGGAAAAAAAAAATCCCCCCAAAAAAAACCAAAAAAAAAAAAAAACAACAAAGTAGGATGTCATCAAATACACTAAACATTATGTTGATAAGACGTTATCAAGACAGAGGCAGTGGCTCACACCTGTAATCCCAGCACTTTGGGAGGCCAAGGACAGAGGATCACTTGAGCTCAGGAGTTTGAGACCAGCCTGGGCAACATACAGAGACCTTGTCTCTACAAAAAAATTCAAAAACTAGCTAGGCATGGTGGTGTGCACCTGTAGTCTTAGCTGCTGAGGAGGCTGAGATGAAAGAACTGCTTGAGAGGATGGGAGGATTGCAACCAGAAGGTTGAAGCTGCAGTGAGCTAAGGTAGTACCACTGTACTCTAGCCTGGGCAACAGAATGAGATACTGTCTTAAAACAAACAAAAACAAACAAAAAACAGGCCAGGCGTGGTGGCTCACGCCTGTAATCTCAGCACTTTGGGAGACCAAGGTGGGCAGATCATGAGGTCAGGAGTTTGAGACCAGCCTGGCCAACAAGGTGAAAACCCGTCACTACTAAAAATACAAAAATTAGCCAGGTGTGGTGATGGGTGCCTGCAATCCCAGCTACTCAGGAGGCTGAGGCAGGAGAATCCCTTGAACCCAGGAGACAGAGGTTGCAGAGAGTCGAGATTGTGCCACTACGCTCCAACCTGGCTGACAGAACAAGACTCTGTCTTAAAAAAAAAAAAAAAAAGCGAGATGTTATCTTTACCAATAATCCCAAAAGTGCTTTGAGATTTTACAGTGACTCAACATCAGCAATATTAACAGTAATAAAGGTGCACAGGGCAGAGGGATTAAAATGAATACTCACTGATTAATGGATAAACATATAAATAATCCACCAAGGTATTACATAAAACTTAATTTGCTCACCAAATTCTTATTGTGGGTTATTTAAAAGAATGGCAAATAAAACCCCATTTATGTACTTATTACCTATTTTTGTCTCTTGAAATACAGAAAAGGCCGGGTGCAGTGGCTCACATCTGTAATGCCAGCATTTTGGGAGGTCAAGGTGGGCGGATCACAAGGTCAGGATGTCAAGACCATCCTGGCTAACATGGTGAAACCCCGTCTCTACTAAAAATATGAGGAAAAAAAAAAAAAAAACAACTAGCTGGGCGTGATGGCAGGTGCCTGTATTCCCAGCTACTCGGGAGGCTGAAGAAGGGGAATGGCATGAACCTAGGAGGCAGAGCTTGTAGTGAGCCAAGATCACGCCACTCCAGCCTGGGTGACAGAGAGAGATTCCATCTCAAAAAAAAAAAAATTCTATGTATGTATGTATATATGTACGTATATATGTATGTATGTATGTATGTATGTATCTATCTATCTATCTATCTATCTATCTATCTATCTATCTATCTATCTAGAAAAAAGACTGGGCACATGGCTCACGCCTGTAATCCCAGCACTTTGGGAGTCTGAGGTGGGCAGATCACTTGAGGACAGGAGTTCAAGACTAGCCTGGCCAACATGGTGAAACCCCGTCTCTACTAAAAATACAAAAAGAATTAGTCAGGCATGGTGGTGGGTGCCTGTAATGCCAGCTACTTCGGAGGCTGACGCACAAGAATCACTTGAACCCAGGAGGCAGAAGTTGCAGTGAGCTGAGATCGCACTCTTGTATTTCAGCCCCCATGGGTGATGGAGCATGACTGTCTCAAAACAAAATCAGGAGAAAAAAAAAAATCCTCAATTATGTGAGCCACCTTCTGTTGACTGGAATTCTGAGACAAAATTACATTCAATGAACAAGTTTAGGCTGGGCGCGGTAGCTCACGCCTGTAATCCCAGCACTTTGGGAGGCCGAGGCGGGCGGATCACGAGGTCAGGAGTTAGACCAGCCTGGCCAACATGATGAAACCTTGTCTCTACTACAAATACAAAAAATTAGCCTGGCATGGCAGCGCATCCCTGTAGTCCCAGCTACTCAGGAGGCTGAGGCAGGAGAATCACTTGAACCCTGCAGGCGGAGCTTGCAGTGAGCTGAGATCGCACCACTGCACTCCAGCCTGTGCGACAGTGCAAGATTCCGTCTCAAAAAATAAGTAAGTTTAAATAAGGATGATTTTTGCTTATTCTGAAAAATCAGCAATTCCTTGTAATGAGAGGCTGGCAGGTTGATATCATGGGATAATTAAGGATGGAAGGAGAAATTTGAATGCCTCCTTTCCACAAAGCTCTTGTCAGAATTCAACAGAATATCCTGAGTAAATGCCAAAACAATACAACATTTAACTATAAGTAGAGGAAATTCAAGTCCTTTTCTTTCTTCTTCTTCGTTTTTTCTGAGACAGGGTCTCACTCTGTCTTCCAGGCTCGTGTGATTATGGCTCACTGCAGCCTTGACCTCTCAGGCTCAAGCAATCCTCCCACTTCAGCCTCTCAAGTAGCTGGGACTATAGGTGCATGCCACCACGACCAGCTAACTTTTGTATTTTTTGTAGAGACAAGGTTTTGCCATGTTTCCGAGGCTGGTCTTTTTTTTTTTTTCTTTCTTTTTTTTTTGAGATGGAGTCTCGCTCTGTTGCCCAGGCTGGAGTGAAGTGGCGCGATCTCGGCTCACTGCAAGCTCTGCCTCCTGGGTTCACACCATTCTCCTGCCTCAGCCTCCCAAGTAGCTGGGACGACAGGTGCCTGCTAACGCGCCCGGCTAATTTTTTGCATTTTTAGTAGAGACGGGGTTGCACCGTGGTCTTGATCTCCTGACCTTGTGATCCACCTGCCGTGGCCTCCCAAAGTGCTGGGATTACAGGTGTGAGCCACTGTGCCTGGCCTCAGGTCCTTTACTTTTCTGTGTTTTAGACAGAGTCTGACTCTGTTGCCCAGGCTGGAGTGCAGTGGCGTGATCTCGGCTCACTGCAACCTCTGCTTCCACAGTTCAAGCCATTCTCCTGCCTCAGCCTCCCGAGTAGCTGGGATTACAGGTACATGCCACCACACCTGGCTAATTTCTGTAATTTTAGTAGAGATGGGGTTTCAGCATGTTGGCCAGGCTGGTCTTGAACTCCTGACCTCAAGCGATCCGCCCGCCTCAGCCTCCCAAAGTGCTGGGATTACAGGCATGAGCCACCATGCCTGGTGGGTCCTTTTCAAACAGTAAGTACACTTGGACCTTGCCTCTCCCGTGCCTTTGGAAAAAAAAACAAAAAACAAAAGAAAGAGGCTCCTGGACTGCTGAGCTTCCAGATTTCACTTAGGCTGTCCTGAAAAACAATTTTGATTATAAATCTGGTTAATTTCCAAAATATCTTATAGCAGGAGGCAAGGAAGAAAAAGAGAAAAGGACAGAGTAGTTGGCAACATAACCAGTCTTCAAACAGTTCTTAGAAGCGATATATAGGCCGGGCACGGTGGCTCCCACCTGTAATCCCAGCACTTTGGGAGGCCGAGGTGGGTGGATCACAAGGTCAGGAGATCAAGAACATCCTGGCTAACTCAGTAAAACCACATCTCTACTAAAAATACAAAAAAAAAAAAAAATAGCTGGGCGTGGTGGCGGGCACCTGTAGTCCCAGCTACTCGGAAGACTGAGGCAGAAGAATCTGTTGAACCTGGGAGGCAGAGGTTGCAGTTTGCAAAGAGCATGCCACTGCGCTCCAGCCTGGGCAACAGAGGGAGACTCCATCTCAAAAAAAAAAAAAAAAAGGAAAAGAAAAAAAAAGCTGCCGGGCCGCAGTTGGCTCAAGCCTGTAATCCCAGGCACTTTGGAGGCCGAGACAGGCGGATTCACAAGTCAGGGAGATCGAGGGACCATCCCTGGCTAACACTGTGGGAAACCCGTCTTTACTAAAAAAAAACACAAACTAGCCGGTGAGGTGGCAGGCGCCTGTCAGTTCCCGTACCTCGGGAAGGCTTCAGGGCAGAGAATGCGTAAACCGGGAGCAGAGCTTGCAGTGAGGCTGGATCTGCCACTGCACTCCAGCCTGGGCGACAGAGCGAGACTCCCGTCCAAAAAAAAAAAGAAGAAAAAAAAAAGAAAAAAAAAACGCTATATATTCTATTATTCACAGAAGACTTAATGTAGTACTTAATTTTAACCAATCAGTACCTAGTCAAGGTCAGCAGTGAAGGCTGTCCCATTGTGCACTAGAAAATGCAAGTATAGGCCCAGCGTGGTGGCTCACGCCTGTAATTCCAGCACTTTGGGAGGCTGAGGTGGGCGGATCATGAGGTCAGGAGTTCAAGACCAGCCTGGCCAACATGGTGAAACCCCATCTCTACAAAAAATACAAAAAAAAAAAAAAAAAAAAAGCCAGGCATGGTGGCTGGTGCCTATAATCTCAGCTACTCAGGAGGCTGAGACAGAGGACTGCTTGAACCTGGGAGGCAGAGGTTGCAGTGAGCCAAGATCGTACCACTGCATTCCAGCCTCGACATCAGAGCAAGACTCTGCCTCAAAAAAAAAGAAAAAGAAAATGCAAGTACAGTGAACATTAAATTTTGTTTTTGTTTTCTTTCTCTTGATTTTGGTTTGTTTTTGCTTTTGAACATATAATTTGAAGACTACAGACTTGTAGTCTATAGTCTGTTCTGCAGTGATCCCTATACATTCTTGGGCTCAGACCCTAAAGCCTTTTCTGCTAAAGAGGAGACAGCAGATCAAACAATCCTGATATTCAAGACTGTCTAGAAATTCCCAGTGTGTGGGAACAGAAAAATTATGCTTGAAATTTAACAAAGGAAAAAAATCTCATAAGCAAAATCAATGTGCAACACAAATCACATGGCCGTGTCCACTACTGTGGCAAAGGTTTTTGCTGAATGAAGCATCTCCATTTCTCTTCCCTAAGTCTTCTCACTCTACAATCTCCTGCCTGCTTGACATTCACATTTTCCTTCAGCAAAGCTTATTAACTTTGCAGCTGATGAATGATGATAGCGACCTAAGTCTTCCTCTGAAGCTGACTGTATGTTTACCATAGAAGGCTAATGATTCCTCCCATTCCTGTATGGTTACAAGGTAAGCATTAGGATTTGCTTCCTAAGAATAAAGAACTTCTGCAATTACTTCCTTTCCTCAACACACTTCTTTTTTTTTGAGACGGAGTCTAGCTCTGTCGCCCAGGCTGGAGTGCAGTGGCCGGATCTCAGCTCACTGCAAGCTCCGCCTCCCGGGTTCAGGCCATTCTCCTGTCTCAGCCTCCCGAGTAGCTGGGACTACAGGCGCCCGCCACCCTGCCCGGCTAGTTTTTTGTATTTTTTAGTAGAGACGGGGTTTCACCGTGTTAGCCCGGATGGTCTTGATCTCCTGACCTCGTGATCCGCCCGTCTCGGCCTCCCAAAGTGCTGGGATTACAGGCTTGAGCCACCGCGCCCGGCCTCTTTTACCTCCTTTCACATATGCATTTCCTAAAAAGTCAGGACTTAAGTGTGTCATCTTTACTCCACCTTTGAGAATATAAAAACAAATAAGCAAACAAAATGCAAAATTAAAAAACCCCACAAACCAAATAAACACAACAGAAAGTTGAAGCCATTTTCTGAAACATTAATAATCACAGATGTCAGATGTCTTAAGCAATGATTCCTAGGCCAGCCCACCCAAGCCTATGTAACCTATAACGTGGCTGGACCAAGCTGTACTAAAGAACTAATGAATCATCATTCATATTGTCAATCCTGTGAGAAAACATGAGTTCTAAATTGAGACATCACAAATCACATTTTGCTCTGCTGTGGCTTAGGAAGGAGGAATAGGATGATTCTCCCTGCTATAAGTTGGCTATTCTAAAACTTTCTGGTCATGGAAATTCTTAAAAAAAAATTATTATTTTAGAGACAGGGTCTTGCTCTGTCACCCAGGCCAGAGTACAGTGGCTCAATCATTGCCCACTATGGCCTGGAACTCCTGGACTCAATGATCCTCTGGCCTCAGCCTCCTGAGTAGCTTGGGACTACAGGCACACACCACTGTACTTGGCTATTTATTTATTTTTTAACTTTTATTTTAAGTTCAGGGGTACATATGCAAGTTTGTTACACAGGTAAACTTCTGTCACGAGGGTTTGTTGTACAGATTATTTCATCACCCAGGTATTAGGCCTAGTAAATTTTTCCTAGTCCTCTCTCTCCTCCCACCCTCTACTTTTTGACTCCACTCTGAGTAGGCCCATGTCTATTTGTTCCCCTCTAAGTGTCCATGTGTTCTCATCATTTAGCTCTCACTTATAAGTGAGGACAAATGGTATTTGGTTTTCTGTTTCTGCATTGGTTCGCTCAATTTTTAATTTTTAAATTTGTAAAGATGTAGGTCTCCTTATGTTGCCTAAACTGCTCTTGAACTCCTGGGCTCAAGAGATCCTTGCGCCTTGGCCTCCCAGAGTGCTAGGATTACAGGTGTGTGCCACTGCACCTTGCAGGAAATTCTTAAAAACTGAAAACCTTATTATTACTATTTTTTGAGACAGCATCTCATGCTGTCACCCAGGCTGGAATGCAGTGGCTTGCTCCCTGCCTCCTGGGTTCAAGCAATTCTCGTGCCTCAGTCTCCTGAGCAGCTGGGATTACAGGTGCATGCCACCACACTGGGCTAATTTTTGTATTTTTAGTAGAGACAGGGTTTTACCATGTTAGCCAGATTGGTCTTGAACTCCTAACCTCAAGCGATCCACCTGCCTTGGCCTCCCAAAGTGCTAGGATTACAGGTGTGAGCCACCATGCCCGGCCTTATTTTTTTCATTTACTTAACATCTTTTCCCCCTCTCATACCTAGTCTCACAAAAAAACTGAGAACCTTAAAGAGCTTTGGTTTATGTAGGCTATATCCCTTGATATTTAATATATTAGAAATTAAAATGAGGCCAGGCACAGTGGCTTACGCCTGTAATCCCAGCACTTTGGGAGCCCGAGGCGGGTGGATCACCTGAGGTCAGGAGTTCAAGACCAGCCTGGCCAACATGCTGAAACCCCATCTCTACAAAAAAATACAAAAATTAGCCTCCCAGATACTTCGGAGGCTGAGGCACAACAATTGCTTGAATCTGGGAAGCAGAGGTTGCAGTGAGCTGAGACTGTGCCACTGCACACCAGCCTGGGCGACAAAGTGATACCCTGTCTCAAAAAAAAAAAAAAAAAAAGAAGAAGAAAAAGAAAATAAAACTAAAACATGCAACTAACAAGGCTGGGTGTGGTAGCTCACACCTATCATCTCAGCACTTTGGGAGGCTGAGGTGGGTAGAATGCTTTAGCTGAGGATTTCCAGACCTGCAGGGGCAACATAAAAAGACCCCATCTTTATTTATTTTTTTTATTTTTTAGTTTTTTGAGACGGACTCTCACTCTGTCGCCGGGGATGGAGTGCAGTGGCCGATCTCAGCTCACTGCAAGCTCCGCCTCCCGGGTTCACGCCATTCTCCTGCCTCAGCCTCCCGAGTAGCTGGGACTACAGGCGCCGGCCACCTCGCCCGGCTAGTTTTTTGTATTTTTTAGTAGAGACGGGGTTTCACAGTGTTAGCCAGGATGGTCTCGATCTCCTGACCTCGTGATCCACCCGTCTCAGCCTCCCAAAGTGCTGGGATTACAGGCTTGAGCCACCGCGCCCGGCGGACCCCATCTTTAAAAATAAAAACAAATTAGCAGGGCATGGTGGCACACGCCTGTAGTCCCAGCTACTTAGAAGGCTGAGGTGGGAGGATCACTTGGGCCCAGGAGGCTGAGGCTGCAGTGAGCCCTGATCATGCCACTGCTTTCCAGCTTGGGGGACAAAGTGAGATGCTGTATCAAAAAGATAAACACACACACACACATGCACACACACACACACACACACACACACACATAACAATTTTGAAATAAAATAAGAGACAAAGAGAACAGATTGGCAGCTGCCAGGAATTAGGGGTGGGCAGGGGAAGGTGGAAGAAAGGTAAATGTGGTTGTAAATAGTCAACACAAGAGATCCTTATGGTGATGTAACTGTTCTGTATCTTGACTGGGTGGTGGATACATGAACGTATACATGGGACTAAACTGTATGGAACTACACACACCCAGAAAAATACACAAATGAGTACAAGTAAAATGGGGGAAATCTGAACAAAATAGGTGAAAGAATCAATATTACCACCCCAGTTGCAATATTGTACTACAGTTCTGCAAGATATTATCATTGGGGAAACGTAGGAAAAGGGTACATGGTACCTGAGATTACTGTAGTATTTACTACAAATACAATTATATTAAAATAAAAAGATTTTTAAAAAAGTTAAGAACCCCAAAGAACTTTTATTTATGTGGGATAAGTTGACTGATGTTTACCAGACTAGAATTAAAATAAAAAATAATTTGCCCTGGTGTGGTGACTCAGGCTTGTAATCCTAGCACTTTGGGAGGCCAAGGCGGGCAGATCGCCTGAGGTCAGGAGTTTGAGACTACCCTGACCAACATGGTGAACCCGTCTCTTCTAAAAATACAAAAATTAGCTGGGCATGGCGGCGCATGCCTGTAATCCCTGCTACTTGGGAAGCTGGGGCAGGAGAATCACTTGAACCCAGAAGGAGGGGGTTGCAGTGAGCCGAGATCCCGCCACCTCACTGCAGTCTGGGCAACAGAATAAGACTCTGTCTCAAAAAAAAAAAAGAAAAAAAGAAAAAAGAAAACATTTAAGGCCAGGCGCAGTGGCTCATGCCTGTAATCCCAGCACTTTGGGGGGCCAAGGAGGGTTGATCACCTAAATTCAGGAGTTCAAGACCAGCCCGGCCAACATGTTGAAACCCTGTCAGTACTAAAAATACAAAAATTAGCCAGGCGTGTCGGCAGATGCCTGTAATTCCAGCTACTCGGGAGGCTGGGGCAAGAGAATCACTTGAACCTGGGAGGCAGAGGTTGCAGTGGACCGAGATCGTGCCACTGCACTCCAGCCTGGGCAACAGAGTGAGATTCTGTCACAAACAAACAAACAAACAAACAAACAAACAAACAAGTACACATTAAGTTAGTTAAAATAACATAAAAAATCTGTTAAATATTAACATGTTATCTTCAAAGTCTGGTTTAATATAAGACAGCTGGATTCTCCATTCAATCTGTTGGTGAAATGTTTTGATTGAAGTATATAAAGAAAATCAGCCTTAAATAGAATATATATATGGTACAGATATATGTATATGTGCGCGTTGTTTTATCAATAATATATATAACGTTTGTATTTAATAGCCTTTTCAGATAATTGTGGATATTATTCCTTGATGTGACACCAAAATTCAGCAAATGATAGTTCTATTATATATTTATTTATTTTGACAGAGTTTCACTCTTATTTGCCCAGGCTGGAGTGCAATGGCGTGATCTCAGCTCACCGCAACCTCCACCTCCCGAGTTCAAGCGATTCTCCTGCCTCAGCCTCCCGAGTAGCTGGGATTATAGGCATGTGCCACCACGCCTGGCTAATTTTGTATTTTTTAATAGAGACGGGGTTTCTCCATGTTGATCAGGCTGGTCTCAAACTCCTAACCTCAGGTTATGTGCCAGCATGGGCCTCCCAAAGTGCTGGGATTACAGGTGTGAACCACCACGCCTAGTCCATGCCTGGCTGATTTTTATATTTTTAGTAGAGACAGGGTTTCACCATGTTGGCCAGACTGACCTCGAACTCCTGACCTCAGGTGACCCTACTGCCTCGGCCTCCCAAAGTGTTGGTATTACTGATGTGACCATTTTAAACTTTAAATGCTAATCTTGGCAGAAGTGGTAGCTCATGCCTATAATCCTAGCTCTTTGGTAGGCCAAGATGGGAGGGTTGCTTGAACTCAGGAATTTGAGACTAGCTTGGGGAACATAGTGAGATCCTGTCTCTATAAAAGTTTTTTTTTTTTTTTTTTTCTGAGATGGAGTCTTGCCCTGTTGCCCAGGCTGGAGTGCAGTGGCGTGGTCTCAGCTCACTGCAACCTCTGCCTTCTGGTTCAAGCAATTCTCCTGCCTCAGCCTCCCAAGTAGCTGGGATTACAGGCGCCTGCTACTATGCCTGGCTAAATTTTTGTATTTTTAGTAGAGACAGGGTTTCACCATGTTGGCCAAGTTGATCTCGAACTCCTGCGCTTGCCTCAGCCTCCCAAAGTGCTGAGATTACAGGCGTGAGCCACCGCGCCCAGACTACAAAAAGTTTTAACATTAGCCAGGCATGGTGGCGGGTCCTTGTAGACCCATAAGGCTGAGGCAGGAGGATTGCTTGAGCCCAGGAGGTTGAGGCTGCAGTGAGCCATGACTGTGCCGCTGCACTGCAGCCTGGGTGACAGAGTGAGACTCTATCCCTAAAATAAATATATAAATAAATAAATTTTATATACAGTAAAAGTTCAAAAAATATTAGACAATAATAATGGTAATGGTAATGGTAGTATCTTGTTAACTTAACTCCACCTTTCTAGTGTCTTGCAACACTGTTAATCTCTATTCAGACTTCCAGGCTTGCGATATCCACCTGTAGTGGTTCATGGTGGTACAGTTGTGGCTTTTTATCATGCTTTCCCTCCCTTCTTCTAACAGGGGAATCTCTATTACCTTTGGGAAATACATTCCTTCACCTCACTGCACTATAGGAGTGGGCAGATCTACCAAAACTACATGAAATAGGTTCTATACAGGTTATACTGTTTCTTCCTTTGGTACGTTAAGCTAGAAGGACTAATAAAATCTGAAGCTGCCAGAGGCCATTTTGCCAGACTCACAAAGAAAACTTCCCTAAGAATAAAGCCAAATTAGGGGAAAGTAGAATGGAGGTAAGCAAAGACAGAATCCTGATGGGATTATTTGAGACTCTGCCTAAACTAATAAACTCAATTCCTGGGAATCTATAAATTCTTTGTTTGCTTAAACTAGCTTGAGCCAGATTTCTGTCACAACTGGAAAAGTCCTGACCACTACATTACCCACAAATTTATACACGTACATTTTATTTAGTTACTGGTGTTACAATACAAATGTTGAACAAGAATGGACCAAAGGCAATAGTCTTGTGGTATACCACCTCTATCCTAGCTGACAAACATCTAGTCACCTATAATCTTTAAATATAGCTCTTCAGTCAGCTATAAAATCACCCAACTGTATCACCAGCCAGTCCACATTTCATCAACATGTCATCAAGAATATCATAAAAGGCTTTTAAAAATACCTTGAAGAAATCAAGGCACTCTAATCTACCCACCTAACAACTCTATTGGGGGGAAAAGTGGAGAGAAAGAAAGTAGTTTAGCAAGCCTTGCTTTAGAACTTAATTTGGTTTCTAGTAAGCATTCTTTTTCTGGATTCTTTTCAATGACATTAAATACTTACTATGGTGTAACCATTATACTATACCAAGTGAAAAACATAGTATGATCCCTATCCCAAGGTTGGGTGAGTTAAACAAATGTGAACAAGTAATTAATGTCATAAAGAAGGTAATAGAGGTAAGTACAAAAGGAGCAGAATCATTTGTGTCTACCTGAGGGAGAGGCAGGTGACATTTTAGCCTTTTTTTTTTTTTTTTTTTTTTTTTTGAGACAGAGTGTTGCTCTGTTGTCCAGGCTGGAGTGCAGTGGCGCAATCTCGGCTCACTGCAACCTCCATCTCCTGGGTTCAAGCAGTTCTCTTGCCTCATCCTCCCGAGTAGCTGGGA